>NW_027076260.1:300000-547500 GCF_963932015.1 Anas acuta | reverse complement strand
CCCTAACCCTAACCCTAACCCTAACCCTAACCCTAACCCTAACCCTAACCCTAACCCTAACCCTAACCCTAACCCTAACCCTAACCCTAACCCTAACCCTAACCCTAACCCTAACCCTAACCCTAACCCTAACCCTAACCCTAACCCTAACCCTAACCCTAACCCTAACCCTAACCCTAACCCTAACCCTAACCCTAACCCTAACCCTAACCCTAACCCTAACCCTAACCCTAACCCTAACCCTAACCCTAACCCTAACCCTAACCCTAACCCTAACCCTAACCCTAACCCTAACCCTAACCCTAACCCTAACCCTAACCCTAACCCTAACCCTAACCCTAACCCTAACCCTAACCCTAACCCTAACCCTAACCCTAACCCTAACCCTAACCCTAACCCTAACCCTAACCCTAACCCTAACCCTAACCCTAACCCTAACCCTAACCCTAACCCTAACCCTAACCCTAACCCTAACCCTAACCCTAACCCTAACCCTAACCCTAACCCTAACCCTAACCCTAACCCTAACCCTAACCCTAACCCTAACCCTAACCCTAACCCTAACCCTAACCCTAACCCTAACCCTAACCCTAACCCTAACCCTAACCCTAACCCTAACCCTAACCCTAACCCTAACCCTAACCCTAACCCTAACCCTAACCCTAACCCTAACCCTAACCCTAACCCTAACCCTAACCCTAACCCTAACCCTAACCCTAACCCTAACCCTAACCCTAACCCTAACCCTAACCCTAACCCTAACCCTAACCCTAACCCTAACCCTAACCCTAACCCTAACCCTAACCCTAACCCTAACCCTAACCCTAACCCTAACCCTAACCCTAACCCTAACCCTAACCCTAACCCTAACCCTAACCCTAACCCTAACCCTAACCCTAACCCTAACCCTAACCCTAACCCTAACCCTAACCCTAACCCTAACCCTAACCCTAACCCTAACCCTAACCCTAACCCTAACCCTAACCCTAACCCTAACCCTAACCCTAACCCTAACCCTAACCCTAACCCTAACCCTAACCCTAACCCTAACCCTAACCCTAACCCTAACCCTAACCCTAACCCTAACCCTAACCCTAACCCTAACCCTAACCCTAACCCTAACCCTAACCCTAACCCTAACCCTAACCCTAACCCTAACCCTAACCCTAACCCTAACCCTAACCCTAACCCTAACCCTAACCCTAACCCTAACCCTAACCCTAACCCTAACCCTAACCCTAACCCTAACCCTAACCCTAACCCTAACCCTAACCCTAACCCTAACCCTAACCCTAACCCTAACCCTAACCCTAACCCTAACCCTAACCCTAACCCTAACCCTAACCCTAACCCTAACCCTAACCCTAACCCTAACCCTAACCCTAACCCTAACCCTAACCCTAACCCTAACCCTAACCCTAACCCTAACCCTAACCCTAACCCTAACCCTAACCCTAACCCTAACCCTAACCCTAACCCTAACCCTAACCCTAACCCTAACCCTAACCCTAACCCTAACCCTAACCCTAACCCTAACCCTAACCCTAACCCTAACCCTAACCCTAACCCTAACCCTAACCCTAACCCTAACCCTAACCCTAACCCTAACCCTAACCCTAACCCTAACCCTAACCCTAACCCTAACCCTAACCCTAACCCTAACCCTAACCCTAACCCTAACCCTAACCCTAACCCTAACCCTAACCCTAACCCTAACCCTAACCCTAACCCTAACCCTAACCCTAACCCTAACCCTAACCCTAACCCTAACCCTAACCCTAACCCTAACCCTAACCCTAACCCTAACCCTAACCCTAACCCTAACCCTAACCCTAACCCTAACCCTAACCCTAACCCTAACCCTAACCCTAACCCTAACCCTAACCCTAACCCTAACCCTAACCCTAACCCTAACCCTAACCCTAACCCTAACCCTAACCCTAACCCTAACCCTAACCCTAACCCTAACCCTAACCCTAACCCTAACCCTAACCCTAACCCTAACCCTAACCCTAACCCTAACCCTAACCCTAACCCTAACCCTAACCCTAACCCTAACCCTAACCCTAACCCTAACCCTAACCCTAACCCTAACCCTAACCCTAACCCTAACCCTAACCCTAACCCTAACCCTAACCCTAACCCTAACCCTAACCCTAACCCTAACCCTAACCCTAACCCTAACCCTAACCCTAACCCTAACCCTAACCCTAACCCTAACCCTAACCCTAACCCTAACCCTAACCCTAACCCTAACCCTAACCCTAACCCTAACCCTAACCCTAACCCTAACCCTAACCCTAACCCTAACCCTAACCCTAACCCTAACCCTAACCCTAACCCTAACCCTAACCCTAACCCTAACCCTAACCCTAACCCTAACCCTAACCCTAACCCTAACCCTAACCCTAACCCTAACCCTAACCCTAACCCTAACCCTAACCCTAACCCTAACCCTAACCCTAACCCTAACCCTAACCCTAACCCTAACCCTAACCCTAACCCTAACCCTAACCCTAACCCTAACCCTAACCCTAACCCTAACCCTAACCCTAACCCTAACCCTAACCCTAACCCTAACCCTAACCCTAACCCTAACCCTAACCCTAACCCTAACCCTAACCCTAACCCTAACCCTAACCCTAACCCTAACCCTAACCCTAACCCTAACCCTAACCCTAACCCTAACCCTAACCCTAACCCTAACCCTAACCCTAACCCTAACCCTAACCCTAACCCTAACCCTAACCCTAACCCTAACCCTAACCCTAACCCTAACCCTAACCCTAACCCTAACCCTAACCCTAACCCTAACCCTAACCCTAACCCTAACCCTAACCCTAACCCTAACCCTAACCCTAACCCTAACCCTAACCCTAACCCTAACCCTAACCCTAACCCTAACCCTAACCCTAACCCTAACCCTAACCCTAACCCTAACCCTAACCCTAACCCTAACCCTAACCCTAACCCTAACCCTAACCCTAACCCTAACCCTAACCCTAACCCTAACCCTAACCCTAACCCTAACCCTAACCCTAACCCTAACCCTAACCCTAACCCTAACCCTAACCCTAACCCTAACCCTAACCCTAACCCTAACCCTAACCCTAACCCTAACCCTAACCCTAACCCTAACCCTAACCCTAACCCTAACCCTAACCCTAACCCTAACCCTAACCCTAACCCTAACCCTAACCCTAACCCTAACCCTAACCCTAACCCTAACCCTAACCCTAACCCTAACCCTAACCCTAACCCTAACCCTAACCCTAACCCTAACCCTAACCCTAACCCTAACCCTAACCCTAACCCTAACCCTAACCCTAACCCTAACCCTAACCCTAACCCTAACCCTAACCCTAACCCTAACCCTAACCCTAACCCTAACCCTAACCCTAACCCTAACCCTAACCCTAACCCTAACCCTAACCCTAACCCTAACCCTAACCCTAACCCTAACCCTAACCCTAACCCTAACCCTAACCCTAACCCTAACCCTAACCCTAACCCTAACCCTAACCCTAACCCTAACCCTAACCCTAACCCTAACCCTAACCCTAACCCTAACCCTAACCCTAACCCTAACCCTAACCCTAACCCTAACCCTAACCCTAACCCTAACCCTAACCCTAACCCTAACCCTAACCCTAACCCTAACCCTAACCCTAACCCTAACCCTAACCCTAACCCTAACCCTAACCCTAACCCTAACCCTAACCCTAACCCTAACCCTAACCCTAACCCTAACCCTAACCCTAACCCTAACCCTAACCCTAACCCTAACCCTAACCCTAACCCTAACCCTAACCCTAACCCTAACCCTAACCCTAACCCTAACCCTAACCCTAACCCTAACCCTAACCCTAACCCTAACCCTAACCCTAACCCTAACCCTAACCCTAACCCTAACCCTAACCCTAACCCTAACCCTAACCCTAACCCTAACCCTAACCCTAACCCTAACCCTAACCCTAACCCTAACCCTAACCCTAACCCTAACCCTAACCCTAACCCTAACCCTAACCCTAACCCTAACCCTAACCCTAACCCTAACCCTAACCCTAACCCTAACCCTAACCCTAACCCTAACCCTAACCCTAACCCTAACCCTAACCCTAACCCTAACCCTAACCCTAACCCTAACCCTAACCCTAACCCTAACCCTAACCCTAACCCTAACCCTAACCCTAACCCTAACCCTAACCCTAACCCTAACCCTAACCCTAACCCTAACCCTAACCCTAACCCTAACCCTAACCCTAACCCTAACCCTAACCCTAACCCTAACCCTAACCCTAACCCTAACCCTAACCCTAACCCTAACCCTAACCCTAACCCTAACCCTAACCCTAACCCTAACCCTAACCCTAACCCTAACCCTAACCCTAACCCTAACCCTAACCCTAACCCTAACCCTAACCCTAACCCTAACCCTAACCCTAACCCTAACCCTAACCCTAACCCTAACCCTAACCCTAACCCTAACCCTAACCCTAACCCTAACCCTAACCCTAACCCTAACCCTAACCCTAACCCTAACCCTAACCCTAACCCTAACCCTAACCCTAACCCTAACCCTAACCCTAACCCTAACCCTAACCCTAACCCTAACCCTAACCCTAACCCTAACCCTAACCCTAACCCTAACCCTAACCCTAACCCTAACCCTAACCCTAACCCTAACCCTAACCCTAACCCTAACCCTAACCCTAACCCTAACCCTAACCCTAACCCTAACCCTAACCCTAACCCTAACCCTAACCCTAACCCTAACCCTAACCCTAACCCTAACCCTAACCCTAACCCTAACCCTAACCCTAACCCTAACCCTAACCCTAACCCTAACCCTAACCCTAACCCTAACCCTAACCCTAACCCTAACCCTAACCCTAACCCTAACCCTAACCCTAACCCTAACCCTAACCCTAACCCTAACCCTAACCCTAACCCTAACCCTAACCCTAACCCTAACCCTAACCCTAACCCTAACCCTAACCCTAACCCTAACCCTAACCCTAACCCTAACCCTAACCCTAACCCTAACCCTAACCCTAACCCTAACCCTAACCCTAACCCTAACCCTAACCCTAACCCTAACCCTAACCCTAACCCTAACCCTAACCCTAACCCTAACCCTAACCCTAACCCTAACCCTAACCCTAACCCTAACCCTAACCCTAACCCTAACCCTAACCCTAACCCTAACCCTAACCCTAACCCTAACCCTAACCCTAACCCTAACCCTAACCCTAACCCTAACCCTAACCCTAACCCTAACCCTAACCCTAACCCTAACCCTAACCCTAACCCTAACCCTAACCCTAACCCTAACCCTAACCCTAACCCTAACCCTAACCCTAACCCTAACCCTAACCCTAACCCTAACCCTAACCCTAACCCTAACCCTAACCCTAACCCTAACCCTAACCCTAACCCTAACCCTAACCCTAACCCTAACCCTAACCCTAACCCTAACCCTAACCCTAACCCTAACCCTAACCCTAACCCTAACCCTAACCCTAACCCTAACCCTAACCCTAACCCTAACCCTAACCCTAACCCTAACCCTAACCCTAACCCTAACCCTAACCCTAACCCTAACCCTAACCCTAACCCTAACCCTAACCCTAACCCTAACCCTAACCCTAACCCTAACCCTAACCCTAACCCTAACCCTAACCCTAACCCTAACCCTAACCCTAACCCTAACCCTAACCCTAACCCTAACCCTAACCCTAACCCTAACCCTAACCCTAACCCTAACCCTAACCCTAACCCTAACCCTAACCCTAACCCTAACCCTAACCCTAACCCTAACCCTAACCCTAACCCTAACCCTAACCCTAACCCTAACCCTAACCCTAACCCTAACCCTAACCCTAACCCTAACCCTAACCCTAACCCTAACCCTAACCCTAACCCTAACCCTAACCCTAACCCTAACCCTAACCCTAACCCTAACCCTAACCCTAACCCTAACCCTAACCCTAACCCTAACCCTAACCCTAACCCTAACCCTAACCCTAACCCTAACCCTAACCCTAACCCTAACCCTAACCCTAACCCTAACCCTAACCCTAACCCTAATACCTCCTCCTGGAATAACCCTAACCCTAACCCTAACCCTAACCCTAACCCTAACCCTAACCCTAACCCTAACCCTAACCCTAACCCTAACCCTAACCCTAACCCTAACCCTAACCCTAACCCTAACCCTAACCCTAACCCTAACCCTAACCCTAACCCTAACCCTAACCCTAACCCTAACCCTAACCCTAACCCTAACCCTAACCCTAACCCTAACCCTAACCCTAACCCTAACCCTAACCCTAACCCTAACCCTAACCCTAACCCTAACCCTAACCCTAACCCTAACCCTAACCCTAACCCTAACCCTAACCCTAACCCTAACCCTAACCCTAACCCTAACCCTAACCCTAACCCTAACCCTAACCCTAACCCTAACCCTAACCCTAACCCTAACCCTAACCCTAACCCTAACCCTAACCCTAACCCTAACCCTAACCCTAACCCTAACCCTAACCCTAACCCTAACCCTAACCCTAACCCTAACCCTAACCCTAACCCTAACCCTAACCCTAACCCTAACCCTAACCCTAACCCTAACCCTAACCCTAACCCTAACCCTAACCCTAACCCTAACCCTAACCCTAACCCTAACCCTAACCCTAACCCTAACCCTAACCCTAACCCTAACCCTAACCCTAACCCTAACCCTAACCCTAACCCTAACCCTAACCCTAACCCTAACCCTAACCCTAACCCTAACCCTAACCCTAACCCTAACCCTAACCCTAACCCTAACCCTAACCCTAACCCTAACCCTAACCCTAACCCTAACCCTAACCCTAACCCTAACCCTAACCCTAACCCTAACCCTAACCCTAACCCTAACCCTAACACATCTATCCCTAACGGATCTAACCCTAACGGATCTAACCCTAACCCTAACCCTAACCCTAACCCTAACCCTAACCCTAACCCTAACCCTAACCCTAACACTAACAGATCTATCCCTAACGGATCTAACCCTAACCCTAACCCTAACCCTAACCCTAACCCTAACCCTAACCCTAACACTAACCCTAACCGTAAGCCTAACCCTAACCCTAACCCAAGCCCCATGGACCCCCCCGGTGCGCCCCTCAAATGCGTCCCCCCGGCAACCGCACCCCGCACACTTGGTTCCCCCTTCATTTTGGTTCCCCCCCTGGTGCGCCCCGCAAATGCATCCCCCCGGCAACTGCACCCCGCACAATTGGTTCCCCCTTTATTTTGGTTCCCCCCCCGTTGCGCCCCGCAAATGCGTCCCCCCTGCAACCACACCCCGCACACTTGGTTCCCCCCTCATTTTGGTTCCCCCCCCGGTGCGCCCCGCAAATCCTTCCCCCGGCAACTGCACCCCGCACACTTGGTTCCCCCTTCATTTTGGTTCCCCCCCCGTTGCGCCCCGCAAATGCGTCCCCCCGGCAACCGCACCCCGCAGACTTGGTTTTCCCCTCATTTTGGTTCCCCCCAACCCTTGGGGTCCCCCCACAATTTTGTACCCCCCGCCGTCCTACCCGTGCCCGCAGCAGCCGCTCGCGCTCCGCCAGCGCCTCCCGCACCCGACGCTGCGTCTCGGCCAGGTGGAGGCAGGCGCTGGGGGGGGGGGAATAAATTGGGGGGGGTCAATTTGGGGGTGTCTGGGGGCATTTGGGGGGCTGAGGGCGCATTTAGGGGGCAGAGGGGACTGGTTCTCACCTGTAGGACTCGGAGTCGAGCCCCCCCGGGGGCAGCTGCAGGGCCAGGATGCCTGGGGGGGTGCGGGGGGGGGCATGTCAGCACCCCCCAGACCGAAACCCCAAAACCGCTGCCGTTGACCCCAAAACCGCCGCCGTTGACCCCAAGGTGGCCGCTGGTGATGCCGGTAGGGCCACCGGGCGCCCCGCCCGCCACTGGGAGCGGAAGACGGGCATGAAGCTGCCGGTGGACGGCGGCCACGCTAAAATGCTAGGTCAGCCGCGGGTTGGGGCTCTGGGGGGGGCACCCCATAGGGTCACATCCCCCCCAAAACCCCCCCGGCCCCATAGAGACCCCCCCCAGCCCCACAGATCCCACCCCAAACCCTGTAGGTGCTCCCCCAAACCCTACAGGCACCTTCTCCAGATGTTCCCCACAACCTCCCAGCCCCACAAGTACAATGTGTCCGGGCGGCGCCGCGCTAAAATGTGTCCGGGCGGCGCCGCGCTTAAATGTGCCCGGGCGGCGCCGCGCTTAAATTTGTCCGGGCGGCGCCGCGCTAAAATGTGTCCGGGCGGCGTCGCGCTAAAATGTGCCCTAACCCTAACCCTAACCCTGCATTTCCAGGCATGCTCTGGGCACCCAACATGGCCTCCCGGAAGCCTGGTGCCGGAAAACTATATTTACCAGCATTCCTTGGACAGCCGGCACAGCCAATCACGGGCCGAGTTTTCAAGAATTACATTTGCCAGCACGCACTGTAACCCTAGCCCTTACCGCCTTTACAAAAAAGCCTCAAGCCCTAACCCTAAAAATCCTCAAAACCCCTACAGACATAACCCAAAATATTTACCACACTAAACACCTCAAGACCTATGCCTAAAACTCCTAAACCAATAAATTAAGACGTTCAAATCCCAAGCCCACAAAATTAAGACGTTCAAATCCCAAGCCCAAAAAATAGGAATCTCAAAACCTAAACCCAAAAACTAAAACCTAAAAACCCCAAAACCTAAACCCAAAAACGCTCCAAACACTAATCCAAAAAAATAAGACGCTCAAAGCACTAACACAAAATATTAAGATGCTCAAAACCCTAACGCAAAAAATTAAGATGCTCCAAACCCTAACCCAAAAAATTAGGACACTCAAAACCCTAACCCTGGAGAACCTAAACTGAAAAAATAAATAAATAAATAAATAAAAATAAAATTTAAAAACCCTAACCCTAAATAATTGACCAAAAAGAAAACCCTAAGACCCTAACTCTAAAAAACCTTTCAACACTACAACCCATAAACTCTAAAACCCTAACACACTAACCCTGAAAAACTTAAAACCTTAACCCCCAAATCCCTAAAATACTAACCGTTAAAAATCCAAACCTAAACAACTTAAAATCCTAAACATAAACCCTGAGAATACTTACCCTGAAACCCAACGCTAGTGCCCTACCCCTGAAACCTTAAAAGCGTCAATCAATCTTTGGAAAATAACATAGGCTCAGGAGAGGATCTCACTACGCTTACCCTGACTCTGACTCTGAATCAGACCCTAACCCTAACCCTAACCCTAACCCTAACCCTAACCCTAACCCTAACCCTAACCCTAACCGTAAGCCTAACCCTAACCCTAACCCAAGCCCCATGGACCCCCCCGGTGCGCCCCTCAAATGCGTCCCCCCGGCAACCGCACCCCGCACACTTGGTTCCCCCTTCATTTTGGTTCCCCCCCTGGTGCGCCCCGCAAATGCATCCCCCCGGCAACTGCACCCCGCACACTTGGTTCCCCCTTTATTTTGGTTCCCCCCCCGTTGCGCCCCGCAAATGCGTCCCCCCTGCAACCACACCCCGCACACTTGGTTCCCCCCTCATTTTGGTTCCCCCCCCGGTGCGCCCCGCAAATCCTTCCCCCGGCAACTGCACCCTGCACACTTGGTTCCCCCTTCATTTTGGTTCCCCCCCCGTTGCGCCCCGCAAATGCGTCCCCCCGGCAACCGCACCCCGCAGACTTGGTTTTCCCCTCATTTTGGTTCCCCCCAACCCTTGGGGTCCCCCCAAGCCCCATGGACCCCCCCCCCTTGGTGCCCCCCCACAATTTTGTACCCCCCGCCGTCCTACCCGTGCCCGCAGCAGCCGCTCGCGCTCCGCCAGCGCCTCCCGCACCCGACGCTGCGTCTCGGCCAGGTGGAGGCAGGCGCTGGGGGGGGGGGAATAAATTGGGGGGGGTCAATTTGGGGGTGTCTGGGGGCATTTGGGGGGCTGAGGGCGCATTTAGGGGGCAGAGGGGACTGGTTCTCACCTGTAGGACTCGGAGTCGAGCCCCCCCGGGGGCAGCTGCAGGGCCAGGATGCCTGGGGGGGTGCGGGGGGGGGCATGTCAGCACCCCCCAGACCGAAACCCCAAAACCGCTGCCGTTGACCCCAAAACCGCCGCCGTTGACCCCAAGGTGGCCGCTGGTGATGCCGGTAGGGCCACCGGGCGCCCCGCCCGCCACTGGGAGCGGAAGACGGGCATGAAGCTGCCGGTGGACGGCGGCCACGCTAAAATGCTAGGTCAGCCGCGGGTTGGGGCTCTGGGGGGGGCACCCCATAGGGTCACATCCCCCCCAAAACCCCCCCGGCCCCATAGAGACCCCCCCCAGCCCCACAGATCCCACCCCAAACCCTGTAGGTGCTCCCCCAAACCCTACAGGCACCTTCTCCAGATGTTCCCCACAACCTCCCAGCCCCACAAGTACAATGTGTCCGGGCGGCGCCGCGCTAAAATGTGTCCGGGCGGCGCCGCGCTTAAATGTGCCCGGGCGGCGCCGCGCTTAAATTTGTCCGGGCGGCGCCGCGCTAAAATGTGTCCGGGCGGCGTCGCGCTAAAATGTGCCCTAACCCTAACCCTAACCCTGCATTTCCAGGCATGCTCTGGGCACCCAACATGGCCTCCCGGAAGCCTGGTGCCGGAAAACTATATTTACCAGCATTCCTTGGACAGCCGGCACAGCCAATCACGGGCCGAGTTTTCAAGAATTACATTTGCCAGCACGCACTGTAACCCTAGCCCTTACCGCCTTTACAAAAAAGCCTCAAGCCCTAACCCTAAAAATCCTCGAAACCCCTACAGACATAACCCAAAATATTTACCACACTAAACACCTCAAGACCTATGCCTAAAACTCCTAAACCAATAAATTAAGACGTTCAAATCCCAAGCCCAAAAAATAGGACTCTCAAAACCTAAACCCAAAAACTAAAACCTAAAAACCCCAAAACCTAAACCCAAAAACGCTCCAAACACTAATCCAAAAAAATAAGACGCTCAAAGCACTAACACAAAATCTTAAGATGCTCAAAACCCTAAAGCAAAAAATTAAGATGCTCCAAACCCTAACCCAAAAAATTAGGACACTCAAAACCCTAACCCTGGAGAACCTAAACTGAAAAAATAAATAAATAAATAAAAATAAAATTTAAAAACCCTAACCCTAAATAATTGACCAAAAAGAAAACCCTAAGACCCTAACTCTAAAAAACCTTTCAACACTACAACCCATAAACTCTAAAACCCTAACACACTAACCCTGAAAAACTTAAAACCTTAACCCCCAAATCCCTAAAATACTAACCGTTAAAAATCCAAACCTAAACAACTTAAAATCCTAAACATAAACCCTGAGAATACTTACCCTGAAACCCAACGCTAGTGCCCTACCCCTGAAACCTTAAAAGCGTCAATCAATCTTTGGAAAATAACATAGGCTCAGGAGAGGATCTCACTACGCTTACCCTGACTCTGACTCTGAATCAGACCCTAACCCTAACCCTAACCCTAACCCTAACCCTAACCCTAACCCTAACCCTAACCCTAACCCTAACCCTAACCCTAACCCTAACACTAACAGATCTATCCCTAACGGATCTAACCCTAACCCTAACCCTAACCCTAACCCTAACCCTAACCCTAACCCTAACACTAACCCTAACCGTAAGCCTAACCCTAACCCTAACCCAAGCCCCATGGACCCCCCCGGTGCGCCCCTCAAATGCGTCCCCCCGGCAACCGCACCCCGCACACTTGGTTCCCCCTTCATTTTGGTTCCCCCCCTGGTGCGCCCCGCAAATGCATCCCCCCGGCAACTGCACCCCGCACACTTGGTTCCCCCTTTAATTTGGGTCCCCCCCCGTTGCGCCCCGCAAATGCGTCCCCCCTGCAACCACACCCCGCACACTTGGTTCCCCCCTCATTTTGGTTCCCCCCCCGGTGCGCCCCGCAAATCCTTCCCCCGGCAACTGCACCCCGCACACTTGGTTCCCCCTTCATTTTGGTTCCCCCCCCGTTGCGCCCCGCAAATGCGTCCCCCCGGCAACCGCACCCCGCAGACTTGGTTTTCCCCTCATTTTGGTTCCCCCCAACCCTTGGGGTCCCCCCAAGCCCCATGGACCCCCCCCCCTTGGTGCCCCCCCACAATTTTGTACCCCCCGCCGTCCTACCCGTGCCCGCAGCAGCCGCTCGCGCTCCGCCAGCGCCTCCCGCACCCGACGCTGCGTCTCGGCCAGGTGGAGGCAGGCGCTGGGGGGGGGGGAATAAATTGGGGGGGGTCAATTTGGGGGTGTCTGGGGGCATTTGGGGGGCTGGGGGCGCATTTAGGGGGCAGAGGGGACTGGTTCTCACCTGTAGGACTCGGAGTCGAGCCCCCCCGGGGGCAGCTGCAGGGCCAGGATGCCTGGGGGGGTGCGGGGGGGGGCATGTCAGCACCCCCCAGACCGAAACCCCAAAACCGCTGCCGTTGACCCCAAAACCGCCGCCGTTGACCCCAAGGTGGCCGCTGGTGACGCCGGTAGGGCCACCGGGCGCCCCGCCCGCCACTGGGAGCGGAAGACGGGCATGAAGCTGCCGGTGGACGGCGGCCACGCTAAAATGCTAGGTCAGCCGCGGGTTGGGGCTCTGGGGGGGGCACCCCATAGGGTCACATCCCCCCCAAAACCCCCCCGGCCCCATAGAGACCCCCCCCAGCCCCACAGATCCCACCCCAAACCCTGTAGGTGCTCCCCCAAACCCTACAGGCACCTTCTCCAGATGTTCCCCACAACCTCCCAGCCCCACAAGTACAATGTGTCCGGGCGGCGCCGCGCTAAAATGTGTCCGGGCGGCGCCGCGCTAAAATGTGTCCGGGCGGCGTCGCGCTAAAATGTGCCCTAACCCTAACCCTAACCCTGCCTTTCCAGGCATGCTCTGGGCACCCAATATGGCCTCCCGGAAGCCTGGTGCCGGAAAACTATATTTACCAGCATTCCTTGGACAGCCGGCACAGCCAATCACGGGCCGAATTTTCAAGAATTACATTTGCCAGCACGCACTGTAACCCTAGCCCTTACCGCCTTTACAAAAAAGCCTCAAGCCCTAACCCTAAAAATCCTCAAAACCCCTACAGACATAACCCAAAATATTTACCACACTAAACACCTCAAGACCTATGCCTAAAACTCCTAAACCAATAAATTAAGACGTTCAAATCCCAAGCCCACAAAATTAAGACGTTCAAATCCCAAGCCCAAAAAATAGGAATCTCAAAACCTAAACCCAAAAACTAAAACCTAAAAACCCCAAAACCTAAACCCAAAAACGCTCCAAACACTAATCCAAAAAAATAAGACGCTCAAAGCACTAACACAAAATATTAAGATGCTCAAAACCCTAACGCAAAAAATTAAGATGCTCCAAACCCTAACCCAAAAAATTAGGACACTCAAAACCCTAACCCTGGAGAACCTAAACTGAAAAAATAAATAAATAAATAAATAAATAAATAAATAAAAATAAAATTTAAAAACCCTAACCCTAAATAATTGACCAAAAAGAAAACCCTAAGACCCTAACTCTAAAAAACCTTTCAACACTACAACCCATAAACTCTAAAACCCTAACACACTAACCCTGAAAAACTTAAAACCTTAACCCCCAAATCCCTAAAATACTAACCGTTAAAAATCCAAACCTAAACAACTTAAAATCCTAAACATAAACCCTGAGAATACTTACCCTGAAACCCAACGCTAGTGCCCTACCCCTGAAACCTTAAAAGCGTCAATCAATCTTTGGAAAATAACATAGGCTCAGGAGAGGATCTCACTACGCTTACCCTGACTCTGACTCTGACTCTGACTCTGACCCTAACCCTAACCCTAACCCTAACCCTAACACTAACAGATCTATCCCTAACGGATCTAACCCTAACCCTAACCCTAACCCTAACCCTAACCCTAACCCTAACCCTAACCCTAACCCTAACCCTAACCCTAACCCTAACCCAAGCCCCATGGACCCCCCCGGTGCGCCCCTCAAATGCGTCCCCCCGGCAACCGCACCCCGCACACTTGGTTCCCCCTTCATTTTGGTTCCCCCCCTGGTGCGCCCCGCAAATGCATCCCCCGGCAAATGCACCCCGCACACTTGGTTCCCCCTTTATTTTGGTTCCCCCCCGTTGCGCCCCGCAAATGCGTCCCCCCGGCAACCGCACCCCGCAGACTTGGTTTTCCCCTCATTTTGGTTCCCCCCAACCCTTGGGGTCCCCCCAAGCCCCATGGACCCCCCCCCCTTGGTGCCCCCCCACAATTTTGTACCCCCCGCCGTCCTACCCGTGCCCGCAGCAGCCGCTCGCGCTCCGCCAGCGCCTCCCGCACCCGACGCTGCGTCTCGGCCAGGTGGAGGCAGGCGCTGGGGGGGGGGGAATAAATTGGGGGGGGTCAATTTGGGGGTGTCTGGGGGCATTTGGGGGGCTGAGGGCGCATTTAGGGTGCAGAGGGGACTGGTTCTCACCTGTAGGACTCGGAGTCGAGCCCCCCCGGGGGCAGCTGCAGGGCCAGGATGCCTGGGGGGGTGCGGGGGGGGGCATGTCAGCACCCCCCAGACCGAAACCCCAAAACCGCTGCCGTTGACCCCAAAACCGCCGCCGTTGACCCCAAGGTGGCCGCTGGTGATGCCGGTAGGGCCACCGGGCGCCCCGCCCGCCACTGGGAGCGGAAGACGGGCATGAAGCTGCCGGTGGACGGCGGCCACGCTAAAATGCTAGGTCAGCCGCGGGTTGGGGCTCTGGGGGGGGCACCCCATAGGGTCACATCCCCCCCAAAACCCCCCCGGCCCCATAGAGACCCCCCCCAGCCCCACAGATCCCACCCCAAACCCTGTAGGTGCTCCCCCAAACCCTACAGGCACCTTCTCCAGATGTTCCCCACAACCTCCCAACCCCACAAGTACAATGTGTCCGGGCGGTGCCGCGCTAAAATGTGTCCGGGCGGCGCCGCGCTTAAATGTGCCCGGGCGGCGCCGCGCTTAAATTTGTCCGGGCGGCGCCGCGCTAAAATGTGTCCGGGCGGCGTCGCGCTAAAATGTGCCCTAACCCTAACCCTAACCCTGCATTTCCAGGCATGCTCTGGGCACCCAACATGGCCTCCCGGAAGCCTGGTGCCGGAAAACTATATTTACCAGCATTCCTTGGACAGCCGGCACAGCCAATCACGGGCCGAGTTTTCAAGAATTACATTTGCCAGCACGCACTGTAACCCTAGCCCTTACCGCCTTTACAAAAAAGCCTCAAGCCCTAACCCTAAAAATCCTCAAAACCCCTACAGACATAACCCAAAATATTTACCACACTAAACACCTCAAGACCTATGCCTAAAACTCCTAAACCAATAAATTAAGACGTTCAAATCCCAAGCCCACAAAATTAAGACGTTCAAATCCCAAGCCCAAAAAATAGGAATCTCAAAACCTAAACCCAAAAACTAAAACCTAAAAACCCCAAAACCTAAACCCAAAAACGCTCCAAACACTAATCCAAAAAAATAAGACGCTCAAAGCACTAACACAAAATATTAAGATGCTCAAAACCCTAACGCAAAAAATTAAGATGCTCCAAACCCTAACCCAAAAAATTAGGACACTCAAAACCCTAACCCTGGAGAACCTAAACTGAAAAAATAAATAAATAAATAAATAAATAAATAAATAAAAATAAAATTTAAAAACCCTAACCCTAAATAATTGACCAAAAAGAAAACCCTAAGACCCTAACTCTAAAAAACCTTTCAACACTACAACCCATAAACTCTAAAACCCTAACACACTAACCCTGAAAAACTTAAAACCTTAACCCCCAAATCCCTAAAATACTAACCGTTAAAAATCCAAACCTAAACAACCTAAAATCCTAAACATAAACCCTGAGAATACTTACCCTGAAACCCAACGCTAGTGCCCTACCCCTGAAACCTTAAAAGCGTCAATCAATCTTTGGAAAATAACATAGGCTCAGGAGAGGATCTCACTACGCTTACCCTGACTCTGACTCTGACTCTGACTCTGACCCTAACCCTAACCCTAACCCTAACCCTAACACTAACAGATCTATCCCTAACGGATCTAACCCTAACCCTAACCCTAACCCTAACCCTAACCCTAACCCTAACCCTAACCCTAAACCTAACCCTAACCCTAACACTAACCCTAACCCTAACCCTAACCCTAACCCTAACCCTAACACTAACAGATCTATCCCTAACGGATCTAACCCTAACGGATCTAACCCTAACCCTAACCCTAACCCTAACCCTAACCCTAACCCTAACCCTAACCCTAACCGTAAGCCTAACCCTAACCCTAACCCAAGCCCCATGGACCCCCCCGGTGCGCCCCTCAAATGCGTCCCCCCGGCAACCGCACCCCGCACACTTGGTTCCCCCTTCATTTTGGTTCCCCCCCTGGTGCGCCCCGCAAATGCATCCCCCCGGCAACTGCACCCCGCACACTTGGTTCCCCCTTTATTTTGGTTCCCCCCCCGTTGCGCCCCGCAAATGCGTCCCCCCTGCAACCACACCCCGCACACTTGGTTCCCCCCTCATGTTGGTTCCCCCCCCGGTGCGCCCCGCAAATCCTTCCCCCGGCAACTGCACCCTGCACACTTGGTTCCCCCTTCATTTTGGTTCCCCCCCCGTTGCGCCCCGCAAATGCGTCCCCCCGGCAACCGCACCCCGCAGACTTGGTTTTCCCCTCATTTTGGTTCCCCCCAACCCTTGGGGTCTCCCCAAGCCCCATGGACCCCCCCCCCTTGGTGCCCCCCCACAATTTTGTACCCCCCGCCGTCCTACCCGTGCCCGCAGCAGCCGCTCGCGCTCCGCCAGCGCCTCCCGCACCCGACGCTGCGTCTCGGCCAGGTGGAGGCAGGCGCTGGGGGGGGGGGAATAAATTGGGGGGGGTCAATTTGGGGGTGTCTGGGGGCATTTGGGGGGCTGAGGGCGCATTTAGGGGGCAGAGGGGACTGGTTCTCACCTGTAGGACTCGGAGTCGAGCCCCCCCGGGGGCAGCTGCAGGGCCAGGATGCCTGGGGGGGTGCGGGGGGGGGCATGTCAGCACCCCCCAGACCGAAACCCCAAAACCGCTGCCGTTGACCCCAAAACCGCCGCCGTTGACCCCAAGGTGGCCGCTGGTGACGCCGGTAGGGCCACCGGGCGCCCCGCCCGCCACTGGGAGCGGAAGACGGGCATGAAGCTGCCGGTGGACGGCGGCCACGCTAAAATGCTAGGTCAGCCGCGGGTTGGGGCTCTGGGGGGGGCACCCCATAGGGTCACATCCCCCCCAAAACCCCCCCGGCCCCATAGAGACCCCCCCCAGCCCCACAGATCCCACCCCAAACCCTGTAGGTGCTCCCCCAAACCCTACAGGCACCTTCTCCAGATGTTCCCCACAACCTCCCAGCCCCACAAGTACAATGTGTCCGGGCGGCGCCGCGCTAAAATGTGTCCGGGCGGCGCCGCGCTTAAATGTGCCCGGGCGGCGCCGCGCTTAAATTTGTCCGGGCGGCGCCGCGCTAAAATGTGTCCGGGTGGCGTCGCGCTAAAATGTGCCCTAACCCTAACCCTAGCCCTGCATTTCCAGGCATGCTCTGGGCACCCAACATGGCCTCCCGGAAGCCTGGTGCCAGAAAACTATATTTACCAGCATTCCTTGGACAGCCGGCACAGCCAATCACGGGCCGAGTTTTCAAGAATTACATTTACCAGCACGCACTGTAACCCTAGCCCTTACCGCCTTTACAAAAAAGCCTCAAGCCCTAACCCTAAAAATCCTCGAAACCCCTACAGACATAACCCAAAATATTTACCACACTAAACACCTCAAGACCTATGCCTAAAACTCCTAAACCAATAAATTAAGACGTTCAAATCCCAAGCCCACAAAATTAAGACGTTCAAATCCCAAGCCCAAAAAATAGGAATCTCAAAACCTAAACCCAAAAACTAAAACCTAAAAACGCCAAAACCTAAACCCAAAAACGCTCCAAACACTAATCCAAAAAAATAAGACGCTCAAAGCACTAACACAAAATATTAAGATGCTCAAAACCCTAACGCAAAAAATTAAGATGCTCCAAACCCTAACCCAAAAAATTAGGACACTCAAAACCCTAACCCTGGAGAACCTAAACTGAGAAAATAAATAAATAAATAAATAAAAATAAAATTTAAAAACCCTAACCCTAAATAATTGACCAAAAAGAAAACCCTAAGACCCTAACTCTAAAAAACCTTTCAACACTACAACCCATAAACTCTAAAACCCTAACACACTAACCCTGAAAAACTTAAAACCTTAACCCCCAAATCCCTAAAATACTAACCGTTAAAAATCCAAACCTAAACAACTTAAAATCCTAAACATAAACCCTGAGAATACTTACCCTGAAACCCAACGCTAGTGCCCTATCCCTGAAACCTTAAAAGCGTCAATCAATCTTTGGAAAATAACATAGGCTCAGGAGAGGATCTCACTACGCTTACCCTGACTCTGACTCTGAATCAGACCCTAACCCTAACCCTAACCCTAACCCTAACCCTAACCCTAACCCTAACCCTAACACTAACAGATCTATCCCTAACGGATCTAACCCTAACCCTAACCCTAACCCTAACCCTAACCCTAACCCTAACACTAACCCTAACCGTAAGCCTAACCCTAACCCTAACCCAAGCCCCATGGACCCCCCCGGTGCGCCCCTCAAATGCATCCCCCCGGCAACCGCACCCCGCACACTTGGTTCCCCCTTCATTTTGGTTCCCCCCCTGGTGCGCCCCGCAAATGCATCCCCCCGGCAACTGCACCCCGCACACTTGGTTCCCCCTTTATTTTGGTTCCCCCCCGTTGCGCCCCGCAAATGCGTCCCCCCTGCAACCACACCCCGCACACTTGGTTCCCCCCTCATTTTGGTTCCCCCCCCGGTGCGCCCCGCAAATCCTTCCCCCGGCAACTGCACCCCGCACACTTGGTTCCCCCTTCATTTTGGTTCCCCCCCCGTTGCGCCCCGCAAATGCGTCCCCCCGGCAACCGCACCCCGCAGACTTGGTTTTCCCCTCATTTTGGTTCCCCCCAACCCTTGGGGTCCCCCCAAGCCCCATGGACCCCCCCCCCCCTTGGTGCCCCCCCACAATTTTGTACCCCCCGCCGTCCTACCCGTGCCCGCAGCAGCCGCTCGCGCTCCGCCAGCGCCTCCCGCACCCGACGCTGCGTCTCGGCCAGGTGGAGGCAGGCGCTGGGGGGGGGGGAATAAATTGGGGGGGGTCAATTTGGGGGTGTCTGGGGGCATTTGGGGGGCTGAGGGCGCATTTAGGGGGCAGAGGGGACTGGTTCTCACCTGTAGGACTCGGAGTCGAGCCCCCCCGGGGGCAGCTGCAGGGCCAGGATGCCTGGGGGGGTGCGGGGGGGGGCATGTCAGCACCCCCCAGACCGAAACCCCAAAACCGCTGCCGTTGACCCCAAAACCGCCGCCGTTGACCCCAAGGTGGCCGCTGGTGACGCCGGTAGGGCCACCGGGCGCCCCGCCCGCCACTGGGAGCGGAAGACGGGCATGAAGCTGCCGGTGGACGGCGGCCACGCTAAAATGCTAGGTCAGCCGCGGGTTGGGGCTCTGGGGGGGGCACCCCATAGGGTCACATCCCCCCCAAAACCCCCCCGGCCCCATAGAGACCCCCCCCAGCCCCACAGATCCCACCCCAAACCCTGTAGGTGCTCCCCCAAACCCTACAGGCACCTTCTCCAGATGTTCCCCACAACCTCCCAGCCCCACAAGTACAATGTGTCCGGGCGGCGCCGCGCTAAAATGTGTCCGGGCGGCGCCGCGCTTAAATGTGCCCGGGCGGCGCCGCGCTTAAATTTGTCCGGGCGGCGCCGCGCTAAAATGTGTCCGGGCGGCGTCGCGCTAAAATGTGCCCTAACCCTAACCCTAACCCTGCATTTCCAGGCATGCTCTGGGCACCCAACATGGCCTCCCGGAAGCCTGGTGCCGGAAAACTATATTTACCAGCATTCCTTGGACAGCCGGCACAGCCAATCACGGGCCGAGTTTTCAAGAATTACATTTGCCAGCACGCACTGTAACCCTAGCCCTTACCGCCTTTACAAAAAAGCCTCAAGCCCTAACCCTAAAAATCCTCGAAACCCCTACAGACATAACCCAAAATATTTACCACACTAAACACCTCAAGACCTATGCCTAAAACTCCTAAACCAATAAATTAAGACGTTCAAATCCCAAGCCCAAAAAATAGGACTCTCAAAACCTAAACCCAAAAACTAAAACCTAAAAACCCCAAAACCTAAACCCAAAAACGCTCCAAACACTAATCCAAAAAAATAAGACGCTCAAAGCACTAACACAAAATCTTAAGATGCTCAAAACCCTAACGCAAAAAATTAAGATGCTCCAAACCCTAACCCAAAAAATTAGGACACTCAAAACCCTAACCCTGGAGAACCTAAACTGAGAAAATAAATAAATAAATAAATAAAAATAAAATTTAAAAACCCTAACCCTAAATAATTGACCAAAAAGAAAACCCTAAGACCCTAACTCTAAAAAACCTTTCAACACTACAACCCATAAACTCTAAAACCCTAACACACTAACCCTGAAAAACTTAAAACCTTAACCCCCAAATCCCTAAAATACTAACCGTTAAAAATCCAAACCTAAACAACTTAAAATCCTAAACATAAACCCTGAGAATACTTACCCTGAAACCCAACGCTAGTGCCCTACCCCTGAAACCTTAAAAGCGTCAATCAATCTTTGGAAAATAACATAGGCTCAGGAGAGGATCTCACTACGCTTACCCTGACTCTGACTCTGAATCAGACCCTAACCCTAACCCTAACCCTAACCCTAACCCTAACCCTAACCCTAACCCTAACCCTAACCCTAACACTAACAGATCTATCCCTAACGGATCTAACCCTAACCCTAACCCTAACCCTAACCCTAACCCTAACCCTAACCCTAACACTAACCCTAACCGTAAGCCTAACCCTAACCCTAACCCAAGCCCCATGGACCCCCCCGGTGCGCCCCTCAAATGCGTCCCCCCGGCAACCGCACCCCGCACACTTGGTTCCCCCTTCATTTTGGTTCCCCCCCTGGTGCGCCCCGCAAATGCATCCCCCCGGCAACTGCACCCCGCACACTTGGTTCCCCCTTTATTTTGGTTCCCCCCCGTTGCGCCCCGCAAATGCGTCCCCCCTGCAACCACACCCCGCACACTTGGTTCCCCCCTCATTTTGGTTCCCCCCCCGGTGCGCCCCGCAAATCCTTCCCCCGGCAACTGCACCCCGCACACTTGGTTCCCCCTTCATTTTGGTTCCCCCCCCGTTGCGCCCCGCAAATCCTTCCCCCGGCAACTGCACCCCGCAGACTTGGTTTTCCCCTCATTTTGGTTCCCCCCAACCCTTGGGGTCCCCCCAAGCCCCATGGACCCCCCCCCCTTGGTGCCCCCCCACAATTTTGTACCCCCCGCCGTCCTACCCGTGCCCGCAGCAGCCGCTCGCGCTCCGCCAGCGCCTCCCGCACCCGACGCTGCGTCTCGGCCAGGTGGAGGCAGGCGCTGGGGGGGGGGGAATAAATTGGGGGGGGTCAATTTGGGGGTGTCTGGGGGCATTTGGGGGGCTGGGGGCGCATTTAGGGGGCAGAGGGGACTGGTTCTCACCTGTAGGACTCGGAGTCGAGCCCCCCCGGGGGCAGCTGCAGGGCCAGGATGCCTGGGGGGGTGCGGGGGGGGGCATGTCAGCACCCCCCAGACCGAAACCCCAAAACCGCTGCCGTTGACCCCAAAACCGCCGCCGTTGACCCCAAGGTGGCCGCTGGTGACGCCGGTAGGGCCACCGGGCGCCCCGCCCGCCACTGGGAGCGGAAGACGGGCATGAAGCTGCCGGTGGACGGCGGCCACGCTAAAATGCTAGGTCAGCCGCGGGTTGGGGCTCTGGGGGGGGCACCCCATAGGGTCACATCCCCCCCAAAACCCCCCCGGCCCCATAGAGACCCCCCCCAGCCCCACAGATCCCACCCCAAACCCTGTAGGTGCTCCCCCAAACCCTACAGGCACCTTCTCCAGATGTTCCCCACAACCTCCCAGCCCCACAAGTACAATGTGTCCGGGCGGCGCCGCGCTAAAATGTGCCCTAACCCTAACCCTAACCCTAACCCTAACCCTAACCCTAACCCTAACCCTAACCCTGCATTTCCAGGCATGCTCTGGGCACCCAACATGGCCTCCCGGAAGCCTGGTGCCGGAAAACTATATTTACCAGCATTCCTTGGACAGCCGGCACAGCCAATCACGGGCCGAGTTTTCAAGAATTACATTTGCCAGCACGCACTGTAACCCTAGCCCTTACCGCCTTTACAAAAAAGCCTCAAGCCCTAACCCTAAAAATCCTCGAAACCCCTACAGACATAACCCAAAATATTTACCACACTAAACACCTCAAGACCTATGCCTAAAACTCCTAAACCAATAAATTAAGACGTTCAAATCCCAAGCCCACAAAATTAAGACGTTCAAATCCCAAGCCCAAAAAATAGGAATCTCAAAACCTAAACCCAAAAACTAAAACCTAAAAACCCCAAAACCTAAACCCAAAAACGCTCCAAACACTAATCCAAAAAAATAAGACGCTCAAAGCACTAACACAAAATATTAAGATGCTCAAAACCCTAACGCAAAAAATTACGATGCTCCAAACCCTAACCCAAAAAATTAGGAAACTCAAAACCCTAACCCTGGAGAACCTAACCTGAAAAAATAAATAAATAAATAAAAATAAAATTTAAAAACCCTAACCCTAAATAATTGACCAAAAAGAAAACCCTAAGACCCTAACTCTAAAAAACCTTTCAACACTACAACCCATAAACTCTAAAACCCTAACACACTAACCCTGAAAAACTTAAAACCTTAACCCCCAAATCCCTAAAATACTAACCCTTAAAAATCCAAACCTAAACAACTGAAAATCCTAAACATAAACCCTGAGAATACTTACCCTGAAACCCAACCCTAGTGCCCTACCCCTGAAACCTTAAAAGCATGAATCAATCTTTGGAAAATAACATAGGCTCAGGAGAGGATCTCACTACGCTTACCCTGACTCTGACTCTGACCCTGACCCTAACCCTAACCCTACCCCTAACCCTAAGCCTAACCCTCTAACCCTAACCCTAACACTAACCCAAAACCTAACCCTAACCCTAACCCTACCCCTAACCCTAATCCCTAACCATAAATCTAACCCCCTAACCCTAACCCTAACCCCCTAACCATAACCCTAGCCCTAACCCTAACAAACCCCTGGCCAAGCCCCTATCCATCATTTATCAGCAGTCCTGGCTATCGGGGGAGGTCCCAGCTGACTGGCGACTAGCAAATGTGACGCCCATCTACAAGAAGGGCTGGAGGGCAGACCCGGGGAACTACAGGCCGGTCAGTTTGACCTCAGTACCAGGGAAGCTCATGGAGCAGATCCTCTTGGGAGTCATCATGCGGCACTTGAAGGGCAAGCAGGCGATCAGGCCCAGCCAGCATGGGTTTATGGAACGCAGGTCCTGCTTGACGAACCTGATCTCCTTCTACGACAAAGTGACGCGCTGGGTGGATGAGGGAAAGGCTGTGGATGTGGTCTACCTTGACTTCAGCAAGGCTTTTGACACCGTCTCCCACAGCATTCTCCTCAAGAAACTGGCTGCTCTTGGCTTGGACTGGCGCACGCTTCGTTGGGTTAGAAACTGGCTGGATAGCCGGGCCCAAAGAGTTGTGGTAAATGGAGCCAAGTCCAGTTGGAGGCCAGTCACTAGTGGCGTCCCCCAGGGCTCGGTGCTGGGGCCGGTCCTCTTTAACATCTTCATCAATGATCTGGATGACGGCATTGAGTGCACCCTCAGTAAGTTTGCAGATGACACCAAGCTAGGTGCGTGTGTCGATCTGCTCGAGGGTAGGAAGGCTCTGCAGGAGGATCTGGATAGGCTGCACCGATGGGCTGAGGTCAACTGCGTGAAGTTCAACAAGGCCAAGTGCCGGGTCCTGCACCTGGGGCACAATAACCCCAAGCAGAACTACAGGCTGGGAGAGGAATGGTTGGAGAGCTGCCAGGCAGAGAAGGACCTGGGAGTGATGGTGGACAGTCGGCTGAATATGAGCCAGCAGTGTGCTCAGGTGGCCAAGAAGGCCAACGGCATCCTGGCTTGTATCAGAAACACTGTGACCAGCAGGGCTAGGGAGGTGATCGTCCCCCTGTACTCGGCTCTGGTGAGGCCGCACCTCGAGTACTGTGTTCAGTTTTGGGCCCCTCGCTACAAGAAGGACATCGAGGTGCTTGAGCGGGTCCAAAGAAGGGCGACGAAGCTGGTGAGGGGCCTGGAGAGCAAGTCCTATGAGGAGCGGCTGAAGGAGCTGGGCTTGTTCAGCCTAGAGAAGAGGAGGCTCAGGGGTGACCTTATTGCTCTGTATAAGTACATTAAAGGAGGCTGTAGCGAGGTGGGGGTTGGCCTGTTCTCCCATGTGCCTGGTGACAGGACGAGGGGGAATGGGCTAAAGTTACGCCAGGGGAGTTTTAGGTTAGATGTTAGGAAGAATTTCTTTACTGAAAGGGTTGTTAGGCACTGGAAGGGGCTGCCCAGGGAGGTGGTGGAGTCACCATCCCTGGAAGTCTTCAAAAGACGTTTAGATGTAGAGCTTAGGGATATGGTTTAGTGGGGACTGTTAGTGTTAGGTCAGAGGTTGGACTCGATGATCTTGAGGTCTCTTCCAACCTAGAAATTCTGTGATTCTGTGAAACCCTAACCCTAACCCAAAATCCTAACCCTAAACCGAGCCCTAACCCGAACCCTAACCCTAACCCTAACCCTAACCCTAAACCTAACCCTAACCCTAACCCTAACCCTAACCCGCCTAACCCTAACCCTAAACCTAACCCTAACCCCAAACCCGAACCCTAACCCCCTAATCATAACCCTAAGCCCTAACCCTAACCCTAATGAACCCTAAGCCTAACCCTATCCCTAACCCAAACCCTAACCCAAACCCTAACCCTAAACCTAACGCCTTGACCATAACCCTAACCCTAACCCTAACCCTAACCCCAAACCCTAACACTACCCCTAACCCTAACCCTACCCCCCTAACACTACCCCTAACCCCCTAACGATAACCCTAGCCCTAACCCTAACGAACCCTAACCCTAAACCAAAACCCGAATCCTAAGCCTAACCCTAACCCCCTGGCAACCGCACCCCACACACTTGGTTCCCCCCTCATTTTGGTTCCCCCCCACGGTGCGCTCCGCAAATGCGTCCCCCCGGAAACCGCACCCCGCACACTTGGTTCCCCCCTCATTTTGGCCCCCTCCCGGGTCCGCCCCGCAAATGCGTCCCCCCGGCAACCGCAATCCGCACACTTGGTTCCCCCTTCATTTTGGATCCCCCCCCCCGGTGCGCCCAGCAAATGCGTCCCCCCGGAAACCGCACCCCGCACTCTTGGTTCCCCCCTCATTTTGGTTCCCCTCCCGGTGCGCCCCGCAAATGCGTCCCCCCGGCAAACGCACCCCGCACACTTGGTTCCCCCCTCATTTTGGTTCCCCCCCACCCTTGGGGTCCCCCCAAGCCCCATTGCCCCCCCCTCCTTGGTGCCCCCCCCCATTTTGTATCCCCCCCCCTCCTACCTGTGCCCGCAGCAGCCGCTCGCGCTCCGCCAGCGCCTCCCGCACCCGACGCTGCATCTCGGCCAGGTGGAGGCAGGCGCTGGGGGGGGGGGAATAAATTGGGGGGGGTCAATTTGGGGGTGTCTGGGGGCATTTGGGGGGCTGGGGGCGCATTTAGGGGGCGGAGGGGACTGGTTCTCACCTGTAGGACTCGGAGTCGAGCCCCCCCGGGGGCAGCTGCAGGGCCAGGATGCCTGCGGGGGTGCGGGGGGGGGCATGTCAGCACCCCCCAGACCGAAACCCCAAAACCGCTGCCGTTGACCCCAAAACCGCCGCCGTTGACCCCAAGGTGGCCGCTGGTGACGCCGGTAGGGCCACCGGGCGCCCCGCCCGCCACTGGGAGCGGAAGACGGACATGAAGCTGCCGGTGGACGGCGGCCACGCTAAAATGCTAGGTCAGCCGCGGGTTGGGGCTCTGGGGGGGGCACCCCATAGGGTCACATCCCCCCCAAAACCCCCCCGGCCCCATAGAGACCCCCCCCAGCCCCACAGATCCCACCCCAAACCCTGTAGGTGCTCCCCCAAACCCTACAGGCACCTTCTCCAGATGTTCCCCACAACCTCCCAGCCCCACAAGTACAATGTGTCCGGGCGGCGCTGCGCTTAAATGTGCCCGGGCGGCGCCGCGCTAAAATGTGTCCCAGCGGCGTCGCGCTAAAATGTGCCCTAACCCTAACCCTAACCCTGCATTTCCAGGCATGCTCTGGGCACCCAACATGGCCTCCCGGAAGCCTGGTGCCGGAAAACTATATTTACCAGCATTCCTTGGACAGCCGGCACAGCCAATCACGGGCCGAGTTTTCGAGAATTACATTTACAAGCACGCACTGTAACCCTAGCCCTTAGCACCTTTACAAAAAAGCCTCAAGCCCTAACCCTAAAAATCCTCGAAACCCCTACAGACATAACCCAAAATATTTACCACACTAAACACCTGAAGACCTATGCCTAAAACTCCTAAACCAATAAATTAAGACGTTCAAATCCCAAGCCCAAAAAATAGGAATCTCAAAACCTAAACCCAAAAACTAAAACCTAAAAACCCCAAAACCTAAACCCAAAAACGCTCCAAACACTAATCCAAAAAAATAAGACGCTCAAAGCACTAACACAAAATATTAAGATGCTCAAAACCCTAACGCAAAAAATTACGATGCTCCAAACCCTAACCCAAAAAATTAGGAAACTCAAAACCCTAACCCTGGAGAACCTAACCTGAAAAAATAAATAAATAAATAAATAAATAAATAAAAATAAATTTTTAAAACCCTAACCCTAAATAATTGACCAAAAAGAAAACCCTAAGACCCTAACTCTAAAAAACCTTTCAACACTACAACCCATAAACTCTAAAACCCTAACACACTAACCCTGAAAAACTTAAAACCTTAACCCCCAAATCCCTAAAATACTAACCCTTAAAAATCCAAACCTAAACAACTGAAAATCCTAAACATAAACCCTGAGAATACTTACCCTGAAACCCAACCCTAGTGCCCTACCCCTGAAACCTTAAAAGCGTGAATCAATCTTTGGAAAATAACATAGGCTCAGGAGAGGATCTCACTACGCTTACCCTGACTCTGACTCTGACCCTGACCCTAACCCTAACCCTACCCCTACCCCTAACCCTAACCCCTAACCCTAACCCTAACCATAACCCTAACCCTAACACTAACCCTTAGCCTAACCCTAACCCTAAACCAATAAAACCAATAAACCTAACCCTAACCCTAACCCTGACCCTGACCCTAACCCTAACCCTAACCCTAACCCTAACCCTAATGAACCCTAAGCCTAACCCTAAACCTAACCCTAACCCTAACCCTAACCCTAACCCTAACCCTAACCCTAACCCTAACCGTAACCCTAACCCTAACCCTCTAACCCTAACCCTAACCCTCTAACCCTAACCCTAACCCTCTCACCCTAACCCTAACCCTAACCCTAACCCTAACCCTAATGGCTCCCCTGGGGAGTTCACTTGTACCCAAAGCCTTCATTTGGAGGCACTTTTGGATGGGCGAAACGGGCTCGCAACGCATTTCCTGGGGCCTGATTTTTCACTCGTCTCCGATGACGGCTAGGGCTACGTTTAGGTTTGCTCAGGATCAGCGAACCCGGAGGGTCCAGTTGCATGTGGGGCTGCGTAAAGGCTCCCCTGGGGAGTTCTCTTGTACCCAAAGCCTTCCTTTGGGGGCACTTTTGGATGGGCAAAAGGGGCTCGCAACGCGTTTTCTGGGGCCCGGTTTTTTAGTCTTCTCCCATGCCGGCAAGGCCTATATTTAATCTTAATGTGAAGTAGCGTACACGGAGTGTCAAGGTGCATTAGGGTGAGGGTGAGGTTGAGGGTCAGGTTGAGGGTTGTTAGGGTTAGGGGTTAGGGGTTAGGGTTAGGGTTAGCGTTAGGGTTAGGGTTAGGGTCAGGGTTAGGGTTCGGGTTCGGGTTAGGTTTCGGGTTTGGGTTCGAGTTAGGGTTTCAGTTAGGGTTTGGGTTAGGGTTCGGGTTTGGCTTAGGGTTTGGGTTCGGCGCCGCCTGGACACATTTTACCACGGCACCTCCCGGACACATTTAAGCGCAGCGCAGCCCAGACACATTTTAGCGGGTCAGCGGCATTTGTGGGGCTCACGGGGGGGGGGGTCCATGGGGCTTGGATGGACCCCAAGGGGGGGGGGGGAACCAAAATGAGGGGGGAACCAAGTGTGAGGGGTGCGGTTGCCGGGGGGACGCATTTGCAAGGCACAACAGGGTGGGGGTCCATGGGGCTTGCGGGGACCTCAAGGGATGGGGGGAAAGGGAACCAAAATGAGGGGGGAACCAAGTTTGTGGGGTTTGTTTGCCCGGGGGACGCATTTCCGGGACGCACGGGGGGAACCAAAATGAGGGGGGAACCAAGTGTGCGGGGTGCGGTTTCCGGGGGGACGCATTTACTGGGCGCACCGGGGGAACAAAAATGAGGGGGGAACCAAGTGTGCGGGGTGCGGTTGCCGGGGGGACGCATTTGCGGGGCGCACCGTGGGGGGGGAACCAAAATGAGGAGGGAACCAAGTGTGCGGGGTGCGGTTGCCGGGGAGACGCATTTGCGGTGCTCACCGGTGGGGAAACCAAAATGAGGGGGGAACCAAGTGTGCGGGGTGCGGTTGCCGGGGGGACGCATTTGCGGGCCGTACCGGGGGGGAACCAAAATGAGGGGGGAACCAAGTGTGCGGGGTGCGGTTGCCAGGGGGTTAGGGTTAGGGTTAGGGTTTTGGTTTAGGGTTAGGTTTCGTTAGGGTTAGGTCTAGGGTTATCGTTAGGGGGTTAGGGGTAGTGTTAGGGGTGTAGGGTTAGGGTTAGGGGTTATGGTTTGGAGGAGGAGGACGCGAGGAGGAGGAGGAGGAAGTGGGGGGCCCAGCAGCCCCCAGCAAATCAGGAGGAGGAGGAGGAGATGATGGGGGGGAGGAAGGGCAGCTCCCCCCGGGTAGCCCCCAGCCCCCCCCGCCCCCCCCCGAGGGTCCCCCCCCAGCCCTGGAAGCTGCGCCCCCCCCTTGCCCTCCGGAGCCGCCCCCCCCGAGGGGCCCAAGGGGGAAGGGGGCAGCCCCGAACCCCCCCCCGCAACCCCCCCGGACCCCCCCCAGCTGCAGGGAGAGGAGGAGGAGGAGGAGGAAGAGCCCCCGCCCCCCCCGGGCAAGGGAGAGGTGAGTGTGGGGGGGTTTGGGGCAAGATCGAGCGGGTTTGGGACAGTTTTGGGTGTGATTGAGGTGGTTTGGGGCAAGATGGGGTGGTTTTGGGGCACTTGGGGTGAGAAGGGGGTGGTGGGGGTGGGATGGGGTGGGGTCAGGGGTCGAAAAGGGCTCGCAACGCATTTCCTGGGGCCTGATTTTTCACTTGTCTCCGATGACTGCTAGGGCTATGTTTAGGGATGCTCGGAAACAGCGAACTCGGAGGGTCCACTTGCATATGGGGCTGCGTAAAGGCTCCCCTGGGGAGTTCTCTTGTACCCAAAGCCTTCCTTTGGTGACAGTTTTGGATGGTCCAAAGGGGCTTGCAACGCGTTTTCTGGGGCCCAGTTTTTCAGTCTTCTCCCGTACCGGCTAGGGCTATGTTTAGGGATGCTCGGAAACAGCGAACCCGGAGGGTCCAGTTGCATGTGGGGCTGCGTAAAGGCTCCCCTGGGGAGTTCACTTGTACCCAAAGCCTTCCTTTGGTGACACTTTTGGATGGTCCAAAGGGCTTGCAACGCTTTTCCTGGGGCCTCATTTTTCAGTCGTCTTCGATGCCGGCTAGGGCTATGTTTAGGGATGCTCGGAAATAGCGAACCCGGAGGGTCCACTTGCATGTATGGCTTTGTAAAGGATCCCCTGGGGAGTTCTCTTGTACCCAAAGCCTTCCTTTAGGGGCACTTTTGGATGGTCCAAAGGGCTCGCAACGCATTTCCTGGGGCCTGAGTTTTAACTCGTCTCCGATGACGGCTAGGGCTACGTTTAGGTTTGCTCAGGAACAGCGAACCCGGAGGGTGCAGTTGCATGTGGGGCTGCGTAAAGGCTCCCTTGGGGAGTTCTCTTGTACCCAAAGCCTTCCTTTGGGGGCACTTTTGGATGGTCCAAAGGGGCTCGCAACGCATTTCCTGGGGCCTGATTTTTCATTCGTCTTCGATGCCGGCTAGGGCTATGTTTAGGGATGCTCGGAAACAGCAAACCCGGAGGGTGCAGTTGCATGTGGGGCTGCGTAAAGGCTCCCCTGGGGAGTTCACTTGTACCCAAAGCCTTCCTTTGGGGGCACTTTTGGAATGGCGAAAATGGCTCGGAACGCATTTCCTGGGGCCTGATTTTTCAGTCGTCATCGATGCCGGCTAGGGCTATGTTTAGGGATGCTCGGAAACAGCGAACCCGGAGGGTGCAGTTGCATGTGGGGCTGCGTAAAGGCTCCCCTGGGGAGTTCTCTTGTACCCAAAGCCTTCCTTTGGGGGCACTTTTGGATGGGCGAAAATGGCTCGCAACGCATTTCCTGGGGCCTGATTTTTCATTCGTCTTCGATGCCGGCTAGGGCTATGTTTAGGGATGCTCGGAAACAGCAAACCCGGAGGGTCCAGTTGCATGTGGGGCTGCGTAAAGGCTCCCCTGGGGAGTTCACTTGTACCCAAAGCCTTCCTTTGGGGGCACTTTTGGATGGGCGAAAAGGGCTCGCAACGCATTTCCTGGGGCCTGATTTTTCAGTCGTCTACGATGCCGGATAGGGCTATGTTTAGGGATGCTCGGAAACAGCAAACCCGGAGGGTCCAGTTGCATGTGGGGCTGCGTAAAGGCTCCCCTGGGGAGTTCACTTGTACCCAAAGCCTTCCTTTGGTGACGGTTTTGGATGGTTCAAAGGGGCTCGCAACGCATTTCCTGGGGCCTGATTTTTCAGTCGTCTTCGATGCCGGCTAGGGCTATGTTTAGGGATGCTCGGAAACAGCGAACCCGGAGGGTCCAGTTGCATGTGGGGCTGCGTAAAGGCTCCCCTGGGGAGTTCACTTGTACCCAAAGCCTTCCTTTGGGGGCACTTTTGTATGCTCCAAAGGGGCTCGCAACGCATTTCCTGGGGCCTGATTTTTCACTCGTCTGCGATGATGGCTAGGGCTACGTTTAGGTTTGCTCAGGAACAGCGAACCCGGAGGGTCCAGTTGCATGTGGGGCTGCGTAAAGGCTCCCCTGGGGAGTTCTCTTGTACCCAAAGCCTTCCTTTGGGGGCACTTTTGGATGCTCCAAAGGGGCTCGCAACGCATTTCCTGGGGCCTGATTTTTCAGTCGTCTTCGATGCCGGCTAGGGATATATTTAGGGATGCTCGGAAACAGCGAACCCGGAGGGTCCAGTTGCATGTGGGGCTGCGTAAAGGCTCCCCTGGGGAGTTCACTTGTACCCAAAGCCTTCCTTTGGGGGCACTTTTGGATGGTCCAAAGGGGCTTGCAACGCATTTCCTGGGGCCTGATTTTTCACTCGTCTCCGATGATGGGTAGGGCTACGTTTAGGTTTGCTCATGAACAGCGAACCCGGAGGGTCCAGTTGCATGTGGGGCTGCGTAAAGGCTCCCCTGGGGAGTTCTCTTGTACCCAAAGCCTTCCTTTGGTGACACTTTTGGATGGTCCAAAGGGGCTTGCAACGCGTTTTCTGAGGCCGGGTTTTTCAGTCTTCTCCCATGCCGGCTAGGGATATATTTAGGGTTGCTCGGAAACAGCGAACCCGGAGGTTGCAGTTGCATGTGGGGCTGCGTAAAGGCTCCCCTGGGGAGTTCACTTGTACACAAAGCCTTCCTTTGGGGGCACTTTTGGATGGGCGAAAGGGGCTTGCAACGCATTTCCTGGGGCCTGATTTTTCAGTCGTCATCGATGCTGGCTAGGGCTATGTTTAGGGATGCTCGGAAACAGCGAACCCGGAGGGTCCAGTTGCATGTGGGGCTGCGTAAAGGCTCCCCTGGGGAGTTGAGTTGTGCCCAAAGCCTTCCTTTGGGGGAACTTTTGGATGGGCGAAAGGGGCTCGCAACGCGTTTTCTGGGGCCCGGTTTTTTAGTCTTCTCCCATGCCGGCTAGGCCTATATTTAATCTTAATGTGAAGTAGCGTACACGGAGTGTCAAGGTGCATTAGGGTGAGGGTGAGGTTGAGGGTGAGGGTGAGGGCTGTTAGGGTTAGGGGTTAGGGTTAGGGTTAGCATTAGGGTTAGGGTTTGGGTTTGGGTTCGAGTTAGGGTTTCGGTTAGGGTTTGGGTTCGGGTTCGGGTTTGGCTTAGGTTTCGGGTTCGGGTTTGTGTTCAGGTTCGGGTTAGGGTTCGGGTTCGGGTTTGTGTTTGGTTTCGGGTTCGTGTTCAAGTTCGTGTTTGGGTTACTGTTATGGTTCGGGTTAGGGTTAGGGTTAGGGTCCGGGTTCGGGTGGTGGTTCGGGTAAGGGTTCGGGTTCGGCGCCGCCTGGACACATTTTAGCACAGCACCACCCGGACACATTTAAGCGCGGCGCAGCCCGGAAACATTTTAGCGGGTCAGCGGCATTTGCGGGGCTCACGGGGGGGGGGGGGGGGGGGTCCATGGGGCTTGGGGGGACCCCAAGGGATGGGGGGAAAGGGAACCAAAATGAGGGGGGAACCAAGTGTGCGGGGTGCGCTTGCCAGGGGGATGCATTTCCGTGGCACACCGGGGGAACCAAAATGAGGGGGGAACCAAGTGTGTGGGGTGCGGTTGCCAGGGGGACGTATTTGCGGGGCGCACCGGTAGGGGGAACCAAAATGAGGGGGGAACCAAGTGTGCGGGGTGCGGTTGCCAGGGGGTTAGGGTTAGGGATAGGGTTAGGCTTAGGGTTCGTTAGGGTTAGGGTTAGGGTTAAGGTTAGCGTTAGGGTTAGGGATAGGATTAGGCTTAGGGTTCATTAGGGTTAGGGTTAGGGCTTAGGGTTATGGTTAGGGGGTTAGGGTTCGGGTTCGGGGTTCCTAAGAGGAGGAAAAGTTCTTCGGGGTTCCTAAGAAGAGGAAGAGTTCTTCGAGGAGGAGGAGGAGGAGGACGAGCTGGAGGAAGAGCTAGGCGAGGAGGACTTCGAGGAGGAGGAGGAGGAGGAGTTCGAGGAGGAGGAAGGCCTCTCGGAGGAGGAGGACGAGGAGGAGGAAGAGGAGGAGGAGGAAGGCGGCTGGGCTGAGGAAAGCGCCCCCCCCACGGCACCCCCCGCGGTGACGCTGCCGGAGGAGGAGGAGGAGGAGGAGGAAGAGGAGACAGGCGCCCTGCTGATGGAGGTGAATGAAGGCCAGCCCCTCCCCTGCCAGGAGGAGGAGGAGGAAGGGGGGGGCCCAGCAGCCCCCAGCGAATCAGGAGGAGGAGGAGGAGATGATGGGGGGGAGGAAGGGCAGCTCCCCCCGGGTAGCCCCCAGCCCCCCCCACCCCCCCCCCGAGGGTCCCCCCCCAGCCCTGGAAGCTGCGCCCCCCCCTTGCCCTCCGGAGCCGCCCCCCCCGAGGGGCCCAAGGGGGAAGGGGGCAGCCCCGAACCCCCCCCCGCAACCCCCCCGGACCCCCCCCAGCTGCAGGGAGAGGAGGAGGAGGAGGAGGAAGAGCCCCCGCCCCCCCCGGGCAAGGGAGAGGTGAGTGTGGGGGGGTTTGGGGCAAGATCGAGCGGGTTTGGGACAGTTTTGGGTGTGATTGAGGTGGTTTGGGGCAAGATGGGGTGGTTTTAGGGCACTTGGGGTGAGAAGGGGGTGGTGGGGGTGGGATGGGGTGGGGTCAGGGGTCGGGGGTCAGGCGCTGACCCCGCTGTGCCCCCAGGCCCCCGACCCCACGGCCTCCATGCTGGCTGACTTCATCGACTGCCCCCCCGACGCCGCCCTGTGACCCCGCCGGGACCCCCGCCAACCTCAGAGCCCCCCCAGAGCCCCTCCCCTGCCCCTCACCAGACCCTGACCCCCCCAGAACAAAATAAAGTTTCTAGAACCTTCCTCTCGGTGCCTTTGCGTTGGTTTTTGATGGGCGAAAGGGGCTGGGAAGGCTTTGGGTACAAGTGAACTCCCCGGGGGAGCCTTTACGCAGCCCCACATGCAACTGCACCCTCCGGGTTCGCTGTTCCTGAGCAAACCTAAACGTAGCCCTAGCTGTCATCGGAGACGAATGAAAAATCAGGCCCCAGGAAATGCGTTCCGATGGGGACGGACATACAGACAGCTGGGGATGGTCATACAGAGAGGAGTGGTTGGAGAGCTGCCAGGCAGAGAAGGACCTGGGAGTGATGGTGGACAGTCGGCTGAATATGAGCCAGCAGTGTGCTCAGGTGGCCAAGAAGGCCAACGGCATCCTGGCTTGTATCAGAAACAGTGTGACCAGCAGGGCTAGGGAGGTGATTGTCCCCCTGTACTCGGCTCTGGTGAGGCCGCACCTCGAGTACTGTGTTCAGTTTTGGGCCCCTCGCTACAAGAAAGATATCGAGGTGCTTGAGCGGGTCCAAAGAAGGGCGACGAAGCTGGTGAGGGGCCTGGAGAACAAGTCCTACAAGGATCGGCTGAGAGAGCTGGGCTTGTTCAGCCTGGAGAAGAGGAGGCTCAGGGGTGACCTTATTGCTCTCTACAGATACCTTAAAGGAGGCTGTAGCGAGGTGGGGGTTGGTCTGTTCTCCCCCATGCCTGGTGACAGGACGGGGGGGAATGGGCTAAAATTGTGCCAGGGGAGTTTTAGGTTAGACGTTAGGAAGAATTTCTTTACCGAAAGGGTTGTTAGGCACTGGAACGGGCTGCCCAGGGAAGTGGTGGAGTCACCATCCCTGGAAGTCTTCAAAAGACGTTTAGATGTAGAGCTTAGGGATATGGTTTAGTGGGGACTGTTAGTGTTAGGTCAGAGGTTGGACTCGATAATCTTGAGGTCTCTTCCAACCTAGAAATTCTGTGATTCTGTGGATGAGCCTGCTGAAACTAATTCCAGTTGAGAAAGTTTCAGTTACTAGCTTGGTGATATTGTCAGTTCAATATTCAAAGCTGCAGCAAAAGCGAAAGGGGATTTTTGCTTCTAGAAACACCCCAGGTCTCCTGCCTGCACTCTGCGTGCTGTTGAGCTAAGCCATAAAAATAAGTAAATAAAGCACAGCTGCTGCTCCTCTTTCTGATGTCCTGTGCTTTGCCCCTCCCCTTTCCCAGGTGATTGGGTTTGGGTGCTGGGGGCGGGGGCAAAAGGTATATGAGCCCCAGGCATGCCACCAGAGAGCTCCTTCTGCCTGGGCTGCTCTTTGGGGTAAGTGCTTTGTGTTTCCTTCAGTCAGTTGCAGGGTTCTTTAGGTGGGTCAAAGTCTATGGATTTCTGGATTTTAAGTGCTTGGAATTCGCTTAATAGAGCTCTATTTAGCAGAGGCCGCTGGCTCACTGTTTTTTGGGGTGGTGGGACACTCTTCTGGTTTTGACCTTTACTTCAATCTCTAAATGTATAAACCCACCTGTGTAACTCTCCTGAGGACTAAAAGCAGCTTGATTGCATGGTACCTGTGGCTCGGCAGCGTAGATATGCAGCATTGCCAAGAGACTGAGCAGGGTTGTATCAGAGTCTCCTCTTTCATCTGCCAAGGGTGAGTCTGTGATTACCCCTGCCGGGGCTGCTGTGTGTGCATGTCTTTTTGGCATTTATGGAGCTCAGTTGTTTTTTTTTTCTGTCTGTTTATGTTCTAACTTTTTGGTTTTTTGAGGGGTGCATAGTGTGTCTGCTGCGCGTGGGTGGCAGGAGGAGGTGGGGAGCTGCTCAGGACTGGAAGGTTTGGTTTCTAGGAGTACGCGGCATCCTTGCTGTGTGACGTGACTAATTGTTGGGCTGGAACGTTCCAGCTTTTGTGTGTCTTAAGCAATGTAGCTTGTGCAGTGTGTTGTGTGGCCCGGGCAGAGTTTGCCGTGGCGCTGTGAGCGAAGAATCTCTGTTAGAGCTGGTGAGCAGCTGAAGAACTGGAGCTGGGACGAGAGAGGCATTGCAGCAGGTACGCTGTAGCTGTGAGGTTAGGGTTAGATCCAGGGTTCGGGTTAGGGTTAGGGTTCGGTCTCCCATGGGCGATGTTTCGGCTTGCTCAGGAACAGCGAACGCGGAGGGTCCAGTGGCATGTGGGGCTGCGTAAAGGCTCCCCTGGGGAGTTCTCTTGTACCCAAAGCCTTCCTTTGGTGACACTTTTGGATGGTCCAAAAGGGCTTCCAACGCGTTTTCTGAGGCCGGGTTTTTCAGTCTTCTCCCATGCCGGCTAGGGCTATGTTTAGGGTTGCTCGGAAACAGCGAACCCGGAGGGTGCAGTTGCATGTGGGGCTGCGTAAAGGCTCCCCTGGGGAGTTCACTTGTACCCAAAGCCTTCCTTTAGGGGCACTTTTGGATGCTCCAAAGGGGCTCGAACGCATTTCCTGGGTCCTGATTTTTCAGTCGTCTTCGATGCCGGCTAGGGCTATGTTTAGGGATGCTCGGAAACAGCGAACCCGGAGGGTCCAGTTGCATGTGGGGCTGCGTAAAGGCTCCCCTGGGGAGTTCACTTGTACCCAAAGCCTTCCTTTAGGGGCACTTTTGGATGCTCCAAAGGGGCTCGCAACGCATTTCCTGGGGCCTGATTTTTCACTCGTCTGCGATGATGGCTAGGGTTACGTTTAGGGTTGCTCGGAAAAATCGAACCCGGAGGGTCCAGTTGCATGTGGGGCTGCGTAAAGGCTCCCCTGGGGAGTTCTCTTGTACCCAAAGCCTTCCTGTGGGGGCACTTTTGGATGGGCGAAAAGGGCTCGGAACGCATTTCCTGGGGCCTGATTTTTCAGTCATCATCGATGCCGGCTAGGGCTATGTTTAGGGATGCTCGGAAACAGCAAACCCGGAGGGTGCAGTTGCATGTGGGGCTGCGTAAAGGCTCCCCTGGGGAGTTCACTTGTACCCAAAGCCTTCCTTTGGGAGCACTTTTGGAATGGCGAAAAGGGCTCGGAACGCATTTCCTGGGGCCTGATTTTTCAGTCGTCATCGATGCCGGCTAGGGCTATGTTTAGGGATGCTCGGAAACAGCGAACCCGGAGGGTGCAGTTGCATGTGGGGCTGCGTAAAGGCTCCCCTGGGGAGTTCACTTGTACCCAAAGCCTTCCTTTGGTGACACTTTTGGATGGTACAAAGGGGCTTGCAACGCGTTTCCTGGGTCCTGATTTTTCAGTCGTCTTCGATGCCGGCTAGGGCTATGTTTAGGGATGCTCGGAAACAGCGAACCCGGAGGGTCCAGTTGCATGTGGGGCTGCGTAAAGGCTCCCCTGGGGAGTTCTCTTGTACCCAAAGCCTTCCATTAGGGGCACTTTTGGATGGTCCAAAGGGGCTCGCAACGCATTTCCTGGGGCCTGATTTTTCATTCGTCTGCGATGATGGCTAGGGCTACGTTTAGGTTTGCTCCTGAACAGCGAACCCGGAGGGTGCAGTTGCATGTGGGGCTGCGTAAAGGCTCCCCTGGGGAGTTCTCTTGTACCCAAAGCCTTCCTGTGGGGGCACTTTTGGATGGGCGAAAATGGCTCGCAACGCATTTCCTGGGGCCTGATTTTTCACTCGTCTGCGATGACGACTAGGGCTAGGTTCAGGTTTGCTCATGAACAGTGAACCCGGAGGGTCCAGTTGCATGTGGGGCTGCGTAAAGGCTCCCCTGGGGAGTTCTCTTGTACCCAAAGCCTTCCTTTGGGGGCACTTTTGGATGGTCCAAAAGGGCTTGCAACGCGTTTTCTGGGGCCGGGTTTTTCAGTCTTCTCCCATGCCGGCTAGGGATATATTTAGCGTTGCTCGGAAACAGCGAACCCGGAGGGTCCAGTTGCATGTGGGGCTGCGTAAAGGCTCCCCTGGGGAGTTCTCTTGTACCCAAAGCCTTCCTTTGGTGACACTTTTGGATGGTCCAAAGGGGCTTGCAACGCGTTTTCTGGGGCCTGATTTTTCAGTCGTCTTCGATGCCGGCTAGGGCTATGTTTAGGGATGCTCGGAAACAGCGAACCCGGAGGGTCCAGTTGCATGTGGGGCTGCATAAAGGCTCCCCTGGGGAGTTCACTTGTACCCAAAGCCTTCCTTTGGTGACGGTTTTGGATGGTCCAAAGGGGCTTGCAACGCGTTTTCTGGGGCCCAGTTTTTCAGTCTTCTCCCGTGCTGGCTAGGTATATATTTAGGGTTGCTCGGAAACAGCGAAGCCTGAGGGTCCAGTTGCATGAGGGGCTGCGTAAAGGCTCCCCTGGGGAGTTCACTTGTACCCAAAGCCTTCCTTTGGTGACAGTTTTGGATGGTCCAAAGGGGCTTGCAACGCGTTTTCTGGGGCCCAGTTTTTCAGTCTTCTCCCGTGCCGGCTAGGGCTATGTTTAGGGATGCTCGGAAACAGCGAACCCGGAGGGTCCAGTTGCATGTGGGGCTGCGTAAAGGCTCCCCTGGGGAGTTCACTTGTACCCAAAGCCTTCCTTTGGTGACACTTTTGGATGGTCCAAAGGGCTTGCAACGCTTTTCCTGGGGCCTCATTTTTCAGTCGTCTTCGATGCCGGCTAGGGCTATGTTTAGGGATGCTCGGAAATAGCGAACCCGGAGGGTCCACTTGCATGTATGGCTTTGTAAAGGATCCCCTGGGGAGTTCTCTTGTACCCAAAGCCTTCCTTTAGGGGCACTTTTGGATGGTCCAAAGGGCTCGCAACGCATTTCCTGGGGCCTGAGTTTTAACTCGTCTCCGATGACGGCTAGGGCTACGTTTAGGTTTGCTCAGGAACAGCGAACCCGGAGGGTGCAGTTGCATGTGGGGCTGCGTAAAGGCTCCCTTGGGGAGTTCTCTTGTACCCAAAGCCTTCCTTTGGGGGCACTTTTGGATGGTTCAAAGGGGCTCGCAACGCATTTCCTGGGGCCTGATTTTTCATTCGTCTTCGATGCCGGCTAGGGCTATGTTTAGGGATGCTCGGAAACAGCAAACCCGGAGGGTGCAGTTGCATGTGGGGCTGCGTAAAGGCTCCCCTGGGGAGTTCACTTGTACCCAAAGCCTTCCTTTGGGGGCACTTTTCGAATGGCGAAAATGGCTCGGAACGCATTTCCTGGGGCCTGATTTTTCAGTCGTCATCGATGCCGGCTAGGGCTATGTTTAGGGATGCTCGGAAACAGCGAACCCGGAGGGTGCAGTTGCATGTGGGGCTGCGTAAAGGCTCCCCTGGGGAGTTCTCTTGTACCCAAAGCCTTCCTTTGGGGGCACTTTTGGATGGGCGAAAATGGCTCGCAACGCATTTCCTGGGGCCTGATTTTTCATTCGTCTTCGATGCCGGCTAGGGCTATGTTTAGGGATGCTCGGAAACAGCAAACCCGGAGGGTCCAGTTGCATGTGGGGCTGCGTAAAGGCTCCCCTGGGGAGTTCACTTGTACCCAAAGCCTTCCTTTGGGGGCACTTTTTGATGGGCGAAAAGGGCTCGCAACGCATTTCCTGGGGCCTGATTTTTCAGTCGTCTACGATGCCGGATAGGGCTATGTTTAGGGATGCTCGGAAACAGCAAACCCGGAGGGTCCAGTTGCATGTGGGGCTGCGTAAAGGCTCCCCTGGGGAGTTCACTTGTACCCAAAGCCTTCCTTTGGTGACGGTTTTGGATGGTTCAAAGGGGCTCGCAACGCATTTCCTGGGGCCTGATTTTTCAGTCGTCTTCGATGCCGGCTAGGGCTATGTTTAGGGATGCTCGGAAACAGCGAACCCGGAGGGTCCAGTTGCATGTGGGGCTGCGTAAAGGCTCCCCTGGGGAGTTCACTTGTACCCAAAGCCTTCCTTTGGTGACGGTTTTGGATGGTCCAAAGGGGCTTGCAACGCGTTTTCTGGGGCCCAGTTTTTCAGTCTTCTCCCGTGCCGGCTAGGGATATATTTAGGGTTGCTCGGAAACAGCGAAGCCTGAGGGTCCAGTTGCATGAGGGGCTGCGTAAAGGCTCCCCTGGGGAGTTCACTTGTACCCAAAGCCTTCCTTTGGTGACAGTTTTGGATGGTCCAAAGGGGCTTGCAACGCGTTTTCTGGGGCCCAGTTTTTCAGTCTTCTCCCGTGCCGGCTAGGGCTATGTTTAGGGATGCTCGGAAACAGCGAACCCGGAGGGTCCAGTTGCATGTGGGGCTGCGTAAAGGCTCCCCTGGGGAGTTCACTTGTACCCAAAGCCTTCCTTTGGTGACACTTTTGGATGGTCCAAAGGGCTTGCAACGCTTTTCCTGGGGCCTCATTTTTCAGTCGTCTTCGATGCCGGCTAGGGCTATGTTTAGGGATGCTCGGAAATAGCGAACCCGGAGGGTCCACTTGCATGTATGGCTTTGTAAAGGATCCCCTGGGGAGTTCTCTTGTACCCAAAGCCTTCCTTTAGGGGCACTTTTGGATGGTCCAAAGGGCTCGCAACGCATTTCCTGGGGCCTGAGTTTTAACTCGTCTCCGATGACGGCTAGGGCTACGTTTAGGTTTGCTCAGGAACAGCGAACCCGGAGGGTGCAGTTGCATGTGGGGCTGCGTAAAGGCTCCCTTGGGGAGTTCTCTTGTACCCAAAGCCTTCCTTTGGGGGCACTTTTGGATGGTCCAAAGGGGCTCGCAACGCATTTCCTGGGGCCTGATTTTTCATTCGTCTTCGATGCCGGCTAGGGCTATGTTTAGGGATGCTCGGAAACAGCAAACCCGGAGGGTGCAGTTGCATGTGGGGCTGCGTAAAGGCTCCCCTGGGGAGTTCACTTGTACCCAAAGCCTTCCTTTGGGGGCACTTTTGGAATGGCGAAAATGGCTCGGAACGCATTTCCTGGGGCCTGATTTTTCAGTCGTCATCGATGCCGGCTAGGGCTATGTTTAGGGATGCTCGGAAACAGCGAACCCGGAGGGTGCAGTTGCATGTGGGGCTGCGTAAAGGCTCCCCTGGGGAGTTCTCTTGTACCCAAAGCCTTCCTTTGGGGGCACTTTTGGATGGGCGAAAATGGCTCGCAACGCATTTCCTGGGGCCTGATTTTTCATTCGTCTTCGATGCCGGCTAGGGCTATGTTTAGGGATGCTCGGAAACAGCAAACCCGGAGGGTCCAGTTGCATGTGGGGCTGCGTAAAGGCTCCCCTGGGGAGTTCACTTGTACCCAAAGCCTTCCTTTGGGGGCACTTTTGGATGGGCGAAAAGGGCTCGCAACGCATTTCCTGGGGCCTGATTTTTCAGTCGTCTACGATGCCGGATAGGGCTATGTTTAGGGATGCTCGGAAACAGCAAACCCGGAGGGTCCAGTTGCATGTGGGGCTGCGTAAAGGCTCCCCTGGGGAGTTCACTTGTACCCAAAGCCTTCCTTTGGTGACGGTTTTGGATGGTTCAAAGGGGCTCGCAACGCATTTCCTGGGGCCTGATTTTTCAGTCGTCTTCGATGCCGGCTAGGGCTATGTTTAGGGATGCTCGGAAACAGCGAACCCGGAGGGTGCAGTTGCATGTGGGGCTGCGTAAAGGCTCCCCTGGGGAGTTCACTTGTACCCAAAGCCTTCCTTTGGGGGCACTTTTGTATGCTCCAAAGGGGCTCGCAACGCATTTCCTGGGGCCTGATTTTTCACTCGTCTGCGATGATGGCTAGGGCTACGTTTAGGTTTGCTCAGGAACAGCGAACCCGGAGGGTCCAGTTGCATGTGGGGCTGCGTAAAGGCTCCCCTGGGGAGTTCTCTTGTACCCAAAGCCTTCCTTTGGGGGCACTTTTGGATGCTCCAAAGGGGCTCGCAACGCATTTCCTGGGGCCTGATTTTTCAGTCGTCTTCGATGCCGGCTAGGGATATATTTAGGGATGCTCGGAAACAGCGAACCCGGAGGGTCCAGTTGCATGTGGGGCTGCGTAAAGGCTCCCCTGGGGAGTTCACTTGTACCCAAAGCCTTTTTTTGGGGGCACTTTTGGATGGTCCAAAGGGGCTTGCAACGCATTTCCTGGGGCCTGATTTTTCACTCGTCTCCGATGATGGGTAGGGCTACGTTTAGGTTTGCTCATGAACAGCGAACCCGGAGGGTCCAGTTGCATGTGGGGCTGCGTAAAGGCTCCCCTGGGGAGTTCTCTTGTACCCAAAGCCTTTCTTTGGTGACACTTTTGGATGGTCCAAAGGGGCTTGCAACGCGTTTTCTTAGGCCGGGTTTTTCAGTCTTCTCCCATGCCGGCTAGGGATATATTTAGGGTTGCTCGGAAACAGCGAACCCGGAGGTTGCAGTTGCATGTGGGGCTGCGTAAAGGCTCCCCTGGGGAGTTCACTTGTACACAAAGCCTTCCTTTGGGGGCACTTTTGGATGGGCGAAAGGGGCTTGCAACGCATTTCCTGGGGCCTGATTTTTCAGTCGTCATCGATGCTGGCTAGGGCTATGTTTAGGGATGCTCGGAAACAGCGAACCCGGAGGGTCCAGTTGCATGTGGGGCTGCGTAAAGGCTCCCCTGGGGAGTTGAGTTGTGCCCAAAGCCTTCCTTTGGGGGAACTTTTGGATGGGCGAAAGGGGCTCGCAACGCGTTTTCTGGGGCCCGGTTTTTTAGTCTTCTCCCATGCCGGCTAGGCCTATATTTAATCTTGATGTGAAGTAGCGTACACGGAGTGTCAAGGTGCATTAGGGTGAGGGTGAGGTTGAGGGTGAGGGTGAGGGCTGTTAGGGTTAGGGGTTAGGGTTAGGGTTAGCATTAGGGTTAGGGTTTGGGTTTGGGTTCGAGTTAGGGTTTCGGTTAGGGTTTGGGTTCGGGTTCGGGTTTGGCTTAGGTTTCGGGTTCGGGTTTGTGTTCAGGTTCGGGTTAGGGTTCGGGTTCGGGTTTGTGTTTGGTTTCGGGTTCGTGTTCAAGTTCGTGTTTGGGTTACTGTTATGGTTCGGGTTAGGGTTAGGGTTAGGGTCCGGGTTCGGGTGGTGGTTCGGGTAAGGGTTCGGGTTCGGCGCCGCCTGGACACATTTTAGCACAGCACCACCCGGACACATTTAAGCGCGGCGCAGCCCGGAAACATTTTAGCGGGTCAGCGGCATTTGCGGGGCTCACGGGGGGGGGGGGGGGGTCCATGGGGCTTGGGGGGACCCCAAGGGATGGGGGGAAAGGGAACCAAAATGAGGGGGGAACCAAGTGTGCGGGGTGCGCTTGCCAGGGGGATGCATTTCCGTGGCACACCGGGGGAACCAAAATGAGGGGGGAACCAAGTGTGTGGGGTGCGGTTGCCAGGGGGACGTATTTGCGGGGCGCACCGGTAGGGGGAACCAAAATGAGGGGGGAACCAAGTGTGCGGGGTGCGGTTGCCAGGGGGTTAGGGTTAGGGATAGGGTTAGGCTTAGGGTTCGTTAGGGTTAGGGTTAGGGTTAAGGTTAGCGTTAGGGTTAGGGATAGGATTAGGCTTAGGGTTCATTAGGGTTAGGGTTAGGGCTTAGGGTTATGGTTAGGGGGTTAGGGTTCGGGTTCGGGGTTCCTAAGAGGAGGAAAAGTTCTTCGGGGTTCCTAAGAGGAGGAAGAGTTCTTCGAGGAGGAGGAGGAGGAGGACGAGCTGGAGGAAGAGCTGGGCGAGGAGGACTTCGAGGAGGAGGAGGAGGAGGAGTTCGAGGAGGAGGAAGGCCTCTCGGAGGAGGAGGACGAGGAGGAGGAAGAGGAGGAGGAGGAAGGCGGCTGGGCTGAGGAAAGCGCCCCCCCCACGGCACCCCCCGCGGTGACGCTGCCGGAGGAGGAGGAGGAGGAGGAGGAAGAGGAGACAGGCGCCCTGCTGATGGAGGTGAATGAAGGCCAGCCCCTCCCCTGCCAGGAGGAGGAGGAGGAAGGGGGGGGCCCAGCAGCCCCCAGCGAATCAGGAGGAGGAGGAGGAGATGATGGGGGGGAGGAAGGGCAGCTCCCCCCGGGTAGCCCCCAGCCCCCCCCGCCCCCCCCCGAGGGTCCCCCCCCAGCCCTGGAAGCTGCGCCCCCCCCTTGCCCTCCGGAGCCGCCCCCCCCGAGGGGCCCAAGGGGGAAGGGGGCAGCCCCGAACCCCCCCCCGCAACCCCCCCGGACCCCCCCCAGCTGCAGGGAGAGGAGGAGGAGGAGGAGGAAGAGCCCCCGCCCCCCCCGGGCAAGGGAGAGGTGAGTGTGGGGGGGTTTGGGGCAAGATCGAGCGGGTTTGGGACAGTTTTGGGTGTGATTGAGGTGGTTTGGGGCAAGATGGGGTGGTTTTAGGGCACTTGGGGTGAGAAGGGGGTGGTGGGGGTGGGATGGGGTGGGGTCAGGGGTCGGGGGTCAGGCGCTGACCCCGCTGTGCCCCCAGGCCCCCGACCCCACGGCCTCCATGCTGGCTGACTTCATCGACTGCCCCCCCGACGCCGCCCTGTGACCCCGCCGGGACCCCCGCCAACCTCAGAGCCCCCCCAGAGCCCCTCCCCTGCCCCTCACCAGACCCCGACCCCCCCAGAACAAAATAAAGTTTCTAGAACCTTCCTCTCGGTGCCTTTGCGTTGGTTTTTGATGGGCGAAAGGGGCTGGGAAGGCTTTGGGTACAAGTGAACTCCCCGGGGGAGCCTTTACGCAGCCCCACATGCAACTGCACCCTCCGGGTTCGCTGTTCCTGAGCAAACCTAAACGTAGCCCTAGCTGTCATCGGAGACGAATGAAAAATCAGGCCCCAGGAAATGCGTTCCGATGGGGACGGACATACAGACAGCTGGGGATGGTCATACAGAGAGGAGTGGTTGGAGAGCTGCCAGGCAGAGAAGGACCTGGGAGTGATGGTGGACAGTCGGCTGAATATGAGCCAGCAGTGTGCTCAGGTGGCCAAGAAGGCCAACGGCATCCTGGCTTGTATCAGAAACAGTGTGACCAGCAGGGCTAGGGAGGTGATTGTCCCCCTGTACTCGGCTCTGGTGAGGCCGCACCTCGAGTACTGTGTTCAGTTTTGGGCCCCTCGCTACAAGAAAGATATCGAGGTGCTTGAGCGGGTCCAAAGAAGGGCGACGAAGCTGGTGAGGGGCCTGGAGAACAAGTCCTACAAGGATCGGCTGAGAGAGCTGGGCTTGTTCAGCCTGGAGAAGAGGAGGCTCAGGGGTGACCTTATTGCTCTCTACAGATACCTTAAAGGAGGCTGTAGCGAGGTGGGGGTTGGTCTGTTCTCCCCCATGCCTGGTGACAGGACGGGGGGGAATGGGCTAAAATTGTGCCAGGGGAGTTTTAGGTTAGACGTTAGGAAGAATTTCTTTACCGAAAGGGTTGTTAGGCACTGGAACGGGCTGCCCAGGGAAGTGGTGGAGTCACCATCCCTGGAAGTCTTCAAAAGACGTTTAGATGTAGAGCTTAGGGATATGGTTTAGTGGGGACTGTTAGTGTTAGGTCAGAGGTTGGACTCGATAATCTTGAGGTCTCTTCCAACCTAGAAATTCTGTGATTCTGTGGATGAGCCTGCTGAAAATAATTCCAGTTGAGAAAGTTTCAGTTACTAGCTTGGTGATATTGTCAGTTCAATATTCAAAGCTGCAGCAAAAGCGAAAGGGGATTTTTGCTTCTAGAAACACCCCAGGTCTCCTGCCTGCACTCTGCGTGCTGTTGAGCTAAGCCATAAAAATAAGTAAATAAAGCACAGCTGCTGCTCCTCTTTCTGATGTCCTGTGCTTTGCCCCTCCCCTTTCCCAGGTGATTGGGTTTGGGTGCTGGGGGCGGGGGCAAAAGGTATATGAGCCCCAGGCATGCCACCAGAGAGCTCCTTCTGCCTGGGCTGCTCTTTGGGGTAAGTGCTTTGTGTTTCCTTCAGTCAGTTGCAGGGTTCTTTAGGTGGGTCAAAGTCTATGGATTTCTGGATTTTAAGTGCTTGGAATTCGCTTAATAGAGCTCTATTTAGCAGAGGCCGCTGGCTCACTGTTTTTTGGGGTGGTGGGACACTCTTCTGGTTTTGACCTTTACTTCAATCTCTAAATGTATAAACCCACCTGTGTAACTCTCCTGAGGACTAAAAGCAGCTTGATTGCATGGTACCTGTGGCTCGGCAGCGTAGATATGCAGCATTGCCAAGAGACTGAGCAGGGTTGTATCAGAGTCTCCTCTTTCATCTGCCAAGGGTGAGTCTGTGATTACCCCTGCCGGGGCTGCTGTGTGTGCATGTCTTTTTGGCATTTATGGAGCTCAGTTGTTTTTTTTTTCTGTCTGTTTATGTTCTAACTTTTTGGTTTTTTGAGGGGTGCATAGTGTGTCTGCTGCGCGTGGGTGGCAGGAGGAGGTGGGGAGCTGCTCAGGACTGGAAGGTTTGGTTTCTAGGAGTACGCGGCATCCTTGCTGTGTGACGTGACTAATTGTTGGGCTGGAACGTTCCAGCTTTTGTGTGTCTTAAGCAATGTAGCTTGTGCAGTGTGTTGTGTGGCCCGGGCAGAGTTTGCCGTGGCGCTGTGAGCGAAGAATCTCTGTTAGAGCTGGTGAGCAGCTGAAGAACTGGAGCTGGGACGAGAGAGGCATTGCAGCAGGTACGCTGTAGCTGTGAGGTTAGGGTTAGATCCAGGGTTCGGATTAGGGTTAGGGTTCGGTCTCCCATGGGCGATGTTTCGGCTTGCTCAGGAACAGCGAACGCGGAGGGTCCAGTGGCATGTGGGGCTGCGTAAAGGCTCCCCTGGGGAGTTCTCTTGTACCCAAAGCCTTCCTTTGGTGACACTTTTGGATGGTCCAAAACGGCTTGCAACGCGTTTTCTGAGGCCGGGTTTTTCAGTCTTCTCCCATGCCGGCTAGGGCTATGTTTAGGGTTGCTCGGAAACAGCGAAGCCAGAGGGTCCAGTTGCATGAGGGGCTGCGTAAAGGCTCCCCTGGGGAGTTCACTTGTACCCAAAGCCTTCCTTTGGTGACAGTTTTTGATGGTCCAAAGGGGCTTGCAACGCGTTTTCTGAGGCCGGGTTTTTCAGTCTTCTCCCATGCCGGCTAGGGCTATGTTTAGGGTTGCTCGGAAACAGCGAACCCGGAGGGTCCAGTTGCATGCGGGGCTGCGTAAAGGCTCCCCTGGGGAGTTCTCTTGTACCCAAAGCCTTCCTTTGGGGGCACTTTTGGATGGGCGAAAAGGGCTCGGAACGCATTTCCTTGGTCCTGATTTTTCATTCGTCTTCGATGCCGGCTAGGGCTATGTTTAGGGATGCTCGGAAACAGCGAACCCGGAGGGTCCAGTTGCATGTGGGGCTGCGTAAAGGCTCCCCTGGGGAGTTCACTTGTACCCAAAGCCTTCCTTTGGGGGCACTTTTGGATGGGCGAAAAGGGCTCGCAACGCATTTCCTGGGGCCTGATTTTTCACTCGTCTCCGATGACGGCTAGGGCTACGTTAATGTTTGCTCAGGAACAGCGAACCCGGAGGGTCCAGTTGCATGTGGGGCTGCGTAAAGGCTCCCCTGGGGAGTTCACTTGTACCCAAAGCCTTCCTTTGGGGGCACTTTTGGATGGGCGAAAAGGGCTCGCAACGCATTTCCTGGGGCCTGATTTTTCAGTCGTCTTCGATGCCGGCTAGGGCTATGTTTAGGGATGCTCGGAAACAGCGAACCCGGAGGGTCCAGTTGCATGTGGGGCTGCGTAAAGGCTCCCCTGGGGAGTTCACTTGTACCCAAAGCCTTCCTTTGGGGGCACTTTTGGATGGGCGAAAAGGGCTCGCAACGCATTTCCTGGGGCCTGATTTTTCACTCGTCTCCGATGACGGCTAGGGCTACGTTAATGTTTGCTCAGGAACAGCGAACCCGGAGGGTCCAGTTGCATGTGGGGCTGCGTAAAGGCTCCCCTGGGGAGTTCACTTGTACCCAAAGCCTTCCTTTGGGGGCACTTTTGGATGGGCGAAAAGGGCTCGCAACGCGTTTTCTGGGGCCTGATTTTTCAGTCGTCTTCGATGCCGGCTAGGGCTATGTTTAGGGATGCTCGGAAACAGCGAACGCCGAGGGTCCATTGCATGTGGGGCTGCGTAAAGGCTCCCCTGGGGAGTTCTCTTGTACCCAAAGCCTTCCTTTGGGGACACTTTTGTATGGTCCAAAGGGGCTTGCAACGCGTTTTCTGGGGCCAGGTTTTAAGTCTTCTCCCATGCCGGCTAGGGATATATTTAGGGTTGCTCGGAAAAATCGAACCCGGAGGGTCCAGTTGCATGTGGGGCTGCGTAAAGGCTCCCCTGGGGAGTTCACTTGTACCTAAAGTCTTCCTTTGGGGGCACTTTTGGATAGGCGAAAAGGGCTCGGAACGCATTTCCTGGTGCCTGATTTTTCAGTCGTCTTCGATGCCGGCTAGGGCTATGTTTAGGGATGCTCGGAAACAGCGAACCCGGAGGGTCCAGTTGCATGTGGGGCTGCGTAAAGGCTCCCCTGGGGAGTTCTCTTGTACCCAAAGCCTTCCTTTGGTGACACTTTTGGATGGTCCAAAGGGGCTTGCAACGTGTTTTCTGGGGCCCGGGTTTTCAGTCTTCTCCCATGCCGGCTAGGGATATGTTTACGGATGCTCGGAAACAGCGAACCCGGAGGGTCCAGTTGCATGTGGGGCTGCGTAAAGGCTCCCCTGGGGAGTTCACTTGTACCCAAAGCCTTCCTTTGGGGGCACTTTTGGATGGTCCAAAGGGGCTCGCAACGCATTTCCAGGGGCCTGATTTTTCATTCGTCTCCGATGACGGCTAGGGCTACGTTTAGGTTTGCTCATGAACAGCGAACCCGGAGGGTGCAGTTGCATGTGGGGCTGCGTAAAGGCTCCCCTGGGGAGTTCACTTGTACCCAAAGCCTTCCTTTGGTGACACTTTTGGATGGTCCAAAGGGGCTTGCAATGCGTTTTCTGTGGCCCGGGTTTTCAGTCTTCTCCCATGCCGGCTAGAGATATATTTAGGGTTGCTCGGAAAAATTGAACCTGGAGGGTCCAGTTGCATGTGGGGCTGCGTAAAGGCTCCCATGGGGAGTTCACTTGTACCCAAAGCCTTCCTTTGGGGGCACTTTTGGATGGGCGAAAAGGGCTCGGAACGCATTTCCTGAGGCCTGATTTTTCAGTCGTCTTCGATGCCGGCTAGGGCTATGTTTAGGGATGCTTGGAAACAGCGAACCCGGAGGGTCCAGTTGCATGTGGGGCTGCGTAAAGGCTCCCCTGGGGAGTTCACTTGTACCCAAAGCCTTCCTTTGGTGACAGTTTTGGATGGTCCAAAGGGGCTTGCAACGCGTTTTCTGGGGCCCGAGTTTTCAGTCATCTCCTATGCCTGCTAGTGATATATTTAGGGGTGTTCGGAAAAATCGAACCCGAAGGGTCCAGTTGCATGTGGGGCTGCGTAAAGGCTCCCCTGGGGAGTTCTCTTGTACCCAAAGCCTTCCTTTGGGGGTACTTTTGGATGGGTTAAAATGGCTCGGAACGCATTTCCTGAGGCCTGATTTTTCATTCGTCTTCGATGCCGGCTAGGGCTATGTTTAGGGATGCTCGGAAACAGCGAACCCGGAGGGTCCAGTTGCATGTGGGGCTGCGTAAAGGCTCCCCTGGGGAGTTCACTTGTACCCAAAGCCTTCCTTTGGGGGCACTTTTGGATGGGCGAAAAGGGCTCGCAACGCATTTCCTGGGTCCTGATTTTTCACTCGTCTCCGATGACGGCTAGGGCTACGTTAATGTTTGCTCAGGAACAGCGAACGCGGAGGGTCCAGTTGCATGTGGGGCTGCGTAAAGGCTCCCCTGGGGAGTTCACTTGTACCCAAAGCCTTCCTTTGGGGGCACTTTTGGATGGGCGAAAAGGGCTCGCAACGCATTTCCTGGGGCCTGATTTTTCAGTCATCTTCGATGCCGGCTAGGGCTATGTTTAGGGATGCTCGGAAACAGCGAACGCCGAGGGTCCATTGCATGTGGGGCTGCGTAAAGGCTCCCCTGGGGAGTTCTCTTGTACCCAAAGCCTTCCTTTGGTGACACTTTTGTATGGTCCAAAGGGGCTTGCAACGCGTTTTCTGGGGCCGGGTTTTAAGTCTTCTCCCATGCCGGCTAGGGATATGTTTACGGATGCTCGGAAACAGCGAACCCGGAGGGTCCAGTTGCATGTGGGGCTGCGTAAAGGCTCCCCTGGGGAGTTCACTTGTACCCAAAGCCTTCCTTTGGGGGCACTTTTGGATGGTCCAAAGGGGCTCGCAACGCATTTCCTGGGGCCTGATTTTTCATTCGTCTCCGATGACGGCTAGGGCTACGTTTAGGTTTGCTCATGAACAGCGAACCCGGAGGGTGCAGTTGCATGTGGGGCTGCGTAAAGGCTCCCCTGGGGAGTTCACTTGTACCCAAAGCCTTCCTTTGCGGGCACTTTTGGATGGGCGAAAAGGGCTCGCAACGCATTTCCTGGGGCCTGATTTTTCACTTGTCTCCGATGACTGCTAGGGCTATGTTTAGGGATGCTCGGAAACAGCGAACTCGGAGGGTCCAGTTGCATATGGGGCTGCGTAAAGGCTCCCCTGGGGAGTTCTCTTGTACCCAAAGCCTTCCTTTGGGGGCACTTTTGGATGGACCAAAGGGGCTTGCAACGCATTTCCTGGGGCCTGATTTTTCAGTCGTCATCGCTGCCGGCTAGGGCTATGTTTAGGGATGCTCGGAAATAGCGAACCCGGAGGGTCCAGTTGCATGTGGGGCTGCGTAAAGGCTCCCCTGGGGAGTTCACTTGTACCCAAAGCCTTCCTTTGGGGGCACTTTTGGATGGGCGAAAAGGGCTCGCAACGCATTTCCTGGGGCCTGATTTTTCAGTCGTCATCGATGCCAGCTAGGGCTATCTTTAGCGATGCTCGGAAACAGCGAACCCGGAGGGTCCAGTTGCATGTGGGGCTGCATAAATGCTCCCCTGGGGAGTTGACTTGTACCCAAAGCCTTCCTTTGGTGACACTTTTGGATGGTCCAAAGGGGCTTGCAACGCGTTTTCTGTGGCCCGGGATTTCAGTCTTCTCCCATGCCGGCTAGGGCTATATTTAGGGATGCTCGGAAACAGCGAACGCCCAGGGTCCAGTTGCATGTGGGGCTGCGTAAAGGCTCCCCTGGGGAGTTCACTTGTACCCAAAGCCTTCCTTTGGGGGCACTTTTGGATGGGCGAAAAGGGCTCGGAACGCATTTCCTGAGGCCTGATTTTTCAGTCGTCTTCGATGCCGGCTAGGGCTATGTTTAGGGATGCTTGGAAACAGCGAACCCGGAGGGTCCAGTTGCATGTGGGGCTGCGTAAAGGCTCCCCTGGGGAGTTCACTTGTACCCAAAGCCTTCCTTTGGTGACAGTTTTGGATGGTCCAAAGGGGCTTGCAACGCGTTTTCTGGGGCCCGGGTTTTCAGTCATCTCCTATGCCTGCTAGTGATATATTTAGTGGTGTTCGGAAAAATCGAACCCGAAGGGTCCAGTTGCATGTGGGGCTGCGTAAAGGCTCCCCTGGGGAGTTCTCTTGTACCCAAAGCCTTCCTTTGCGGGCACTTTTGGATGGGCGAAAAGGGCTCGCAACGCATTTCCTGGGTCCTGATTTTTCACTCGTCTCCGATGACGGCTAGGGCTACTTTAATGTTTGCTCAGGAACAGCGAACGCGGAGGGTCCAGTTGCATGTGGGGCTGCGTAAAGGCTCCCCTGGGGAGTTCACTTGTACCCAAAGTCTTCCTTTTGGGGCACTTTTGGATGGGCGAAAAGGGCTCGCAACGCATTTCCTGGGGCCTGATTTTTCAGTCGTCTTCGATGCCGGCTAGGGCTATGTTTAGGGATGCTCGGAAACAGCGAACGCCGAGGGTCCAGTTGCATGTGGGGCTGCGTAAAGGCTCCCCTGGGGAGTTCTCTTGTACCCAAAGCCTTCCTTTGGTGACACTTTTGTATGGTCCAAAGGGGCTTGCAACGCGTTTTCTGGGGCCGGTTTTTAAGTCTTCTCCCATGCCGGCTAGGGATATATTTAGGGTTGCTCGGAAAAATCGAACCCGAAGGGTCCAGTTGCATGTGGGGCTGCGTAAAGGCTCCCCTGGGGAGTTCTCTTGTACCCAAAGCCTTCCTTTGGTGACACTTTTGGATGGTCCAAAGGGGCTTGCAACGCGTTTTCTGGGGCCCAGTTTTTCAGTCTTCTCCCGTGCCGGCTAGGGCTATGTTTAGGGATGCTCGGAAACAGCGAACCCGGAGGGTCCAGTTGCATGTGGGGCTGCGTAAAGGCTCCCCTGGGGAGTTGAGTTGTGCCCAAAGCCTTCCTTTGGGGGCACTTTTGGATGGTCCAAAGGGGCTCGCAACGCATTTCCAGGGGCCTGATTTTTCATTCGTCTCCGATGACGTCTAGGGCTACGTTTAGGTTTGCTCAGGAACAGCGAACGCGGAGGGTCCAGTGGCATGTGGGGCTGCGTAAAGGCTCCCCTGGGGAGTTCACTTGTACCCAAAGCCTTCCTTTGGGGGCACTTTTGGATGGGCGAAAAGGGCTCGCAACGCATTTCCTGGGGCCTGATTTTTCAGTCATCTTCGATGCCGGCTAGGGCTATGTTTAGGGATGCTCAGGAACAGCGAACCCGGAGGGTCCAGTTGCATGTGGGGCTGCGTAAAGGCTCCCCTGCGGAGATCACTTGTACCCAAAGCCTTCCTTTGGGGGCACTTTTGGATGGTCCAATGGGCTTGCAACACATTTCCTGGGTCCTGATTTTTCAGTCGTCTCCGATGACTGCTAGGGCTACGTTTAGGTTTGCTCATGAACAGCGAACCCGAAGGGTCCAGTTGCATGTGGGGCTGCGTAAAGGCTCCCCTGGGGAGTTCACTTGTACCCAAAGCCTTCCTTTGGGGGCACTTTTGGATGGGCGAAAAGGGCTCGCAACGCATTTCCTGGGGCCTGATTTTTCAGTCGTCATCGATGCCAGCTAGGGCTATCTTTAGCGATGCTCGGAAACAGCGAACCCGGAGGGTCCAGTTGCATGTGGGGCTGCATAAATGCTCCCCTGGGGAGTTCACTTGTACCCAAAGCCTTCCTTTGGGGGCACTTTTGGATGGTCCAAAGGGGCTTGCAACGCGTTTTCTGGGGCCCGGGATTTCAGTCTTCTCCCATGCCGGCTAGTGATATATTTAGGGATGCTCGGAAACAGCGAACGCCCAGGGTCCAGTTGCATGTGGGGCTGCGTAAAGGCTCCCCTGGGGAGTTCACTTGTACCCAAAGCCTTCCTTTGGGGGCACTTTTGGATGGGCGAAAAGGGCTCGGAACGCATTTCCTGAGGCCTGATTTTTCAGTCGTCTTCGATGCCGGCTAGGGCTATGTTTAGGGATGCTCGGAAACAGCGAACCCGGAGGGTCCAGTTGCATGTGGGGCTGCGTAAAGGCTCCCCTGGGGAGTTCTCTTGTACCCAAAGCCTTCCTTTGGGGGCACATTTGGATGTGCGAAAAGGGCTCGTAACGCATTTCCCGGGGCCTGATTTTTCAGTCATCATCCATTCCGGCTAGGGCTATGTTTAGGGATGCTCGGAAACAACGAACCTGGAGGGTCCAGTTGCATGTGGGGCTGCGTAAAGGCTCCCCTGGGGAGTTCACTTGTACCCAAAGCCTTCCTTTGGGGGCACTTTTGGATGGGCGAAAAGGGCTTGCAACGCATTTCCTGGGGCCTGATTTTTCAGTCGTCTTCGATGCCGGCTAGGGCTATGTTTAGGGATGCTCATGAACAGCGAACCCGGAGGGTCCAGTTGCATGTGGGGCTGCGTAAAGGCTCCCCTGGGGAGTTCACTTGTACACAAAGCCTTCCTTTGGTGACACTTTTGGATGGTCCAAAGGGGCTTTCAACGCATTTCCTGGGGCCTGATTTTTCATTCGTCTTCGATGCCGGCTAGGGCTATGTTTAGGGATGCTCAGAAACAGCGAACCCGGAGGGTCCAGTTGCATGTGGGGCTGCGTAAAGGCTCCCCTGGGGAGTTCACTTGTACCCAAAGCCTTCCTTTAGGGGCACTTTTGGATGGCGAAAAGGGCTCGCAACGCATTTCCTGGGGCCTGATTTTTCAGTCGTCATCGCTGCCGGCTAGGTCTATGTTTAGGGATGCTCGGAAACAGCGAACGCGGAGGGTCCAGTGGCATGTGGGGCTGCGTAAAGGCTCCCCTGGGGAGTTCTCTTGTACCCAAAGCCTTCCTTTGGTGGCACTTTTGGATGGGCGAAAAGGGCTCGCAACGCATTTTCTGGGGCCTGATTTTTCAGTCGTCTTCGATGCCGGCAAGGGCTATGTTTAGGGATGCTCGGAAACAGCGAACGCGGAGGGTCCAGTGGCATGTGGGGCTGCGTAAAGGCTCCCCTGGGGAGTTCACTTGTACCCAAAGCCTTCCTTTGGTGACACTTTTGGATGGGCGAAAAGGGCTCGCAACGCATTTCCTGGGGCCTGATTTTTCAGTCGTCTTCGATGCCGGCTAGGGCTATGTTTAGGGATGCTCGGAAACAGCGAACGCCCAGGGTCCAGTTGCATGTGGGGCTGCGTAAAGGCTCCCCTGGGGAGTTCACTTGTACCCAAAGCCTTCCATTGGGGGCACTTTTGGATGGGCGAAAAGGGCTCGGAACGCATTTCCTGGGGCCTGATTTTTCAGTCATCATCGATGCCGGCTAGGGCTATGTTTAGGGATGCTCGGAAACAGCGAACCCGGAGGGTCCAGTTGCATGTGGGGCTGCATAAATGCTTCCCTGGGGAGTTCACTTGTACCCAAAGCCTTCCTTTGGGGGCACTTTTGGATGGTCCAAAGGGGCTTGCAACGCGTTTTCTGGGGCCCGGGATTTCAGTCTTCTCCCATGCCGGCTAGTGATATATTTAGGGTTGCTCGGAAAAATTGAACCCGCAGGGTCGAGTTGCATGTGGGGCTGCGTAAAGGCTCCCCTGGGGAGTTCACTTGTACCCAAAGCCTTCCTTTGGTGGCACTTTTGGATGGGCGAAAAGGGCTCGGAACGCATTTCCTGGGGCCTGATTTTTCAGTCGTCTTCGATGCCGGCTAGGGCTATCTTTAGCGATGCTCGGAAACAGCGAACCCGGAGGGTCCAGTTGCATGTGGGGCTGCATAAATGCTCCCCTGGGGAGTTCACTTGTACCCAAAGCCTTCCTTTGGGGGCACTTTTGGATGGTCCAAAGGGGCTTGCAACGCGTTTTCTGTGGCCCGGGATTTCAGTCTTCTCCCATGCCGACTAGAGATATATTTAGGGTTGCTCGGAAAAATTGAACCCGCAGGGTCCAGTTGCATGTGGGGCTGCGTAAAGGCTCCTATGGGGAGTTCACTTGTACCCAAAGCCTTCCTTTGGGGGCACTTTTGGATGGGCGAAAAGGGCTCGGAACGCATTTCCTGAGGCCTGATTTTTCAGTCGTCTTCGATGCCGGCTAGGGCTATGTTTAGGGATGCTCGGAAACAGCGAACCCGGAGGGTCCAGTTGCATGTGGGGCTGCGTAAAGGCTCCCCTGGGGAGTTCACTTGTACCCAAAGCCTTCCTTTGGGGGCACATTTGGATGTGCGAAAAGGGCTCGTAACGCATTTCCCGGGGCCTGATTTTTCAGTCATCATCCATTCCGGCTAGGGCTATGTTTAGGGATGCTCGGAAACAACGAACCTGGAGGGTCCAGTTGCATGTGGGGCTGCGTAAAGGCTCCCCTGGGGAGTTCACTTGTACCCAAAGCCTTCCTTTGGTGGCACTTTTGGATGGGCGAAAAGGGCTTGCAACGCATTTCCTGGGGCCTGATTTTTCAGTCGTCTTCGATGCCGGCTAGGGCTATGTTTAGGGATGCTCATGATCAGCGAACCCGGAGGGTCCAGTTGCATGTGGGGCTGCGTAAAGGCTCCCCTGGGGAGTTCACTTGTACACAAAGCCTTCCTTTGGTGACACTTTTGGATGGTCCAAAGGGGCTTGCAACGCATTTCCTGGGGCCTGATTTTTCAGTCGTCTTCGATGCCGGCTAGGGCTATGTTTAGGGATGCTCAGAAACAGCGAACCCGGAGGGTCCAGTTGCATGTGGGGCTGCGTAAAGGCTCCCCTGGGGAGTTCACTTGTACCCAAAGCCTTCCTTTAGGGGCACTTTTGGATGGCGAAAAGGGCTCGCAACGCATTTCCTGGGGCCTGATTTTTCAGTCGTCATCGCTGCCGGCTAGGTCTATGTTTAGGGATGCTCGGAAACAGCGAACGCGGAGGGTCCAGTGGCATGTGGGGCTGCGTAAAGGCTCCCCTGGGGAGTTCTCTTGTACCCAAAGCCTTCCTTTGGTGGCACTTTTGGATGGGCGAAAAGGGCTCGCAACGCATTTTCTGGGGCCTGATTTTTCAGTCGTCTTCGATGCCGGCTAGGGCTATGTTTAGGTATGCTCGGAAACAGCGAACGCGGAGGGTCCAGTGGCATGTGGGGCTGCGTAAAGGCTCCCCTGGGGAGTTCTCTTGTACCCAAAGCCTTCCTTTGGGGGCACTTTTGGATGGGCGAATAGGGCTCGCAACGCATTTCCTGGGGCCTGATTTTTCAGTCGTCTTCGATGCCGGCTAGGGCTATGTTTAGGGATGCTCGGAAACAGCGAACGCCCAGGGTCCAGTTGCATGTGGGGCTGCGTAAAGGCTCCCCTGGGGAGTTCACTTGTACCCAAAGCCTTCCATTGGGGGCACTTTTGGATGGGCGAAAAGGGCTCAGAACGCATTTCCTGGGGCCTGATTTTTCAGTCATCATCGATGCCGGCTAGGGCTATGTTTAGGGATGCTCGGAAACAGCGAACCCGGAGGGTCCAGTTGCATGTGGGGCTGCATAAATGCTCCCCGGGGGAGTTCACTTGTACCCAAAGCCTTCCTTTGGGGGCACTTTTGGATGGTCCAAAGGGGCTTGCAACGCGTTTTCTGGGGCCCGGGATTTCAGTCTTCTCCCATGCCGGCTAGTGATATATTTAGGGTTGCTCGTAAAAATTGAACCCGCAGGGTCGAGTTGCATGTGGGGCTGCGTAAAGGCTCCCCTGGGAGTTCACTTGTACCCAAAGCCTTCCTTTGGTGGCACTTTTGGATGGGCGAAAAGGGCTCAGAACGCATTTCCTGGGGCCTGATTTTTCAGTCGTCTTCGATGCCGGCTAGGGCTATGTTTAGGGATGCTCGGAAACAGCGAACGCCGAGGGTCCAGTTGCATGTGGGGCTGCGTAAAGGCTCCCCTGGGGAGTTCTCTTGTACCCAAAGCCTTCCTTTGGTGACACTTTTGTATGGTCCAAAGGGGCTTGCAACGCGTTTTCTGGGGCCGGGTTTTAAGTCTTCTCCCATGCCGGCTAGGGATATATTTAGTGTTGCTCGGAAAAATCGAACCCGAAGGGTCCAGTGGCATGTGGGGCTGCGTAAAGGCTCCCCTGGGGAGTTCACTTGTACCCAAAGCCTTCCTTTGGGGGCACTTTTGGATGGTCCAATGGGGCTTGCAACACATTTCCAGGGTCCTGATTTTTCAGTCGTCTCCGATGACTGCTATGGTTACTTTTAGGTTTGTTCATGAACAGCGAACCCGGAGGGTCCAGTTGCATGTGGGGCTGCGTAAAGGCTGCCCTGGGGAGTTCACTTGTACCCAAAGCCTTCCTTTGGGGGCACTTTTGGATGGGCGAAAAGGGCTCGCAACGCATTTCCTGGGTCCTGATTTTTCAGTCGTCTTCGATGCCGGCTAGGGCTATGTTTAGGGATGCTCAGAAACAGCGAACCCGGAGGGTGCAGTTGCATGTGGGGCTGCGTAAAGGCTCCCCTGGGGAGTTCTCTTGTACCCAAAGCCTTCCTTTGGGGGCACTTTTGGATGGGTTAAAATGGCTCGGAACGCATTTCCTTGGTCCTGATTTTTCATTCGTCTTCGATGCCGGCTAGGGCTATGTTTAGGTATGCTCAGGAACAGCGAACCCGGAGGGTCCAGTAGCATGTGGGGCTGCGTAAAGGCTCCCCTGGGGAGTTCTCTTGTACCCAAAGCCTTCCATTGGGGGCACTTTTGGATGGGCGAAAAGGGCTCGCAACGCATTTCCTGGGGCCTGATTTTTCAGTCGTCTTCGATGCCGGCTAGGGCTATGTTTAGGGATGCTCGGAAACAGCGAACGCCGAGGGTCCAGTTGCATGTGGGGCTGCGTAAAGGCTCCCCTGGGGAGTTCACTTGTACCCAAAGCCTTCCTTTGGGGGCACTTTTGGATGGGCGAAAAGGGCTCGGAACGCATTTCCTGGGGCCTGATTTTTCTGTCGTCATCGATGCCGGCTAGGGCTATCTTTAGCGATGCTCAGAAACAGCGAACCCGGAGGGTCCAGTTGCATGTGGGGCTGCATAAATGCTCCCCTGGGGAGTTCACTTGTACCCAAAGCCTTCCTTTGGTGACAGTTTTGGATGGTCCAAAGGGGCTTGCAACGCGTTTTCTGGGGCCCGGGTTTTCAGTCTTCTCCCATGCCGGCTAGGGATATGTTTACGGATGCTCGGAAACAGCGAACCCGGAGGGTCCAGTTGCATGTGGGGCTGCGTAAAGGCTCCCCTGGGGAGTTCACTTGTATCCAAAGCCTTCCTTTGGGGGCACTTTTGGATGGTCCAAAGGGGCTCGCAACGCATTTCCTGGGGCCTGATTTTTCATTCGTCTCCGATGACGGCTAGGGATACGTTTAGGTTTGCTCAGGAACAGCGAACCCGGAGGGTCCAGTTGCATGTGGGGCTGCATAAATGCTCCCCTGGGGAGTTCACTTGTACCCAAAGCCTTCCTTTGGTGACAGTTTTGGATGGTCCAAAGGGGCTTGCAACGCGTTTTCTGGGGCCCGGGTTTTCAGTCTTCTCCCATGCCGGCTAGGGCTATGTTTACGGATGCTCGGAAACAGCGAACCCGGAGGGTCCAGTTGCATGTGGGGCTGCGTAAAGGCTCCCCTGCGGAGATCACTTGTACCCAAAGCCTTCCTTTGGGGGCACTTTTGGATGGGCGAAAAGGGCTCGCAACGCATTTCCTGAGGCCTGATTTTTCAGTCGTCATCGATGCCGGATAGGGCTATGTTTAGGGATGCTCGGAAACAGCAAACCCGGAGGGTCCAGTTGCATGTGGGGCTGCATAAATGCTCCCCTGGGGAGTTCACTTGTACCCAAAGCCTTCCTTTGGTGACACTTTTGGATGGTCCAAAGGGGCTTGCAACGCGTTTTCTGGGGCCCAGGTTTTCAGTCTTCTCCCATGCCGGCTAGGGATATATTTAGGGTTGCTCGGAAAAATTGAACCCGCAGGGTCGAGTTGCATGTGGGGCTGCATAAATGCTCCCCTGGGGAGTTCACTTGTACCCAAAGCCTTCCTTTGGTGACAGTTTTGGATGGTTCAAAGGGGCTCGCAACGCATTTCCTGGGGCCTGATTTTTCAGTCGTCTTCGATGCCGGCTAGGGCTATATTTAGGGATGCTCGGAAACAGCGAACCCGGAGGGTCCAGTTGCATGTGGGGCTGCGTAAAGGCTCACCTGGGGAGTTCACTTGTACCCAAAGCCTTCCATTGGGGACACTTTTGGATGGGCGAAAAGGGCTCGGAACGCATTTCCTGGGGCCTGATTTTTCAGTCGTCATCGATGCCGGCTAGGGCTATCTTTAGCGATGCTCGGAAACAGCGAACCCGGAGGGTCCAGTTGCATGTGGGGCTGCGTAAAGGCTCCCCTGGGGAGTTCTCTTGTACCCAAAGCCTTCCTTTGGGGGCGCTATTGGATGGTCCAAAGGGGCTTGCAACGCGTTTTCTGGGGCCCGGGTTTTCAGTCTTCTCCCATGCCGGCTAGGGCTATGTTTACGGATGCTCGGAAACAGCGAACCCGGAGGGTCCAGTTGCATGTGGGGCTGCGTAAAGGCTCCCCTGCGGAGATCACTTGTACCCAAAGCCTTCCTTTGGGGGCACTTTTGGATGGTTCAAAGGGGCTCGCAACGCATTTCCTGGGTCCTGATTTTTCAGTCGTCTTCGATGCCGGCTAGGGCTATATTTAGCGATGCTCGGAAACAGCAAACCCGGAGGGTCCAGTTGCATGTGGGGCTGCGTAAAGGCTCCCCTGGGGAGTTCACTTGTACCCAAAGCCTTCCTTTGGTGACAGTTTTGGATGGTTCAAAGGGGCTCGCAACGCATTTCCTGGGTCCTGATTTTTCAGTCGTCTTCGATGCCGGCTAGGGCTATATTTAGCGATGCTCGGAAACAGCGAACCCGGAGGGTCCAGTTGCATGTGGGGCTGCATAAATGCTCCCCTGGGGAGTTCACTTGTACCCAAAGCCTTCCTTTGGTGACACTTTTGGATGGTCCAAAGGGGCTTGCAACGCGTTTTCTGGGGCCCGGGTTTTCAGTCTTCTCCCATGCCGGCTAGGGATATATTTAGGGTTGCTCGGAAAAATTGAACCCGCAGGGTCGAGTTGCATGTGGGGCTGCGTAAAGGCTCCCCTGGGGAGTTCACTTGTACCCAAAGCCTTTCTTTGGGGGCACTTTTGGATGGGCGAAAAGGGCTCGGAACGCATTTCTTGGGGCCTGATTTTTCAGTCGTCATCGATGCCGGCTAGGGCTATGTTTAGGGATGCTCGGAAACAGCGAACCCGGAGGGTCCAGTTGCATGTGGGGCTGCATAAAGGCTCCCCTGGGGAGTTCACTTGTACCCAAAGCCTTCCTTTGCGGGCGCTTTTGGATGGTCCAAAGGGGCTTGCAACGCGTTTTCTGGGGCCCGGGTTTTCAGTCTTCTCCGATGACGGCTAGGGCTATGTTTACGGATGCTCGGAAACAGCGAACCCGGAGGGTCCAGTTGCATGTGGGGCTGCGTAAAGGCTCCCCTGGGGAGTTCACTTGTACCCAAAGCCTTCCTTTGGGGGCACTTTTGGATGGGCGAAAAGGGCTCGGAACGCATTTCTCGGGGCCTGATTTTTCAGTCATCATCCATTCCGGCTAGGGCTATGTTTAGGGATGCTCGGAAACAACGAACCCGGAGGGTCCAGTTGCATGTGGGGCTGCGTAAAGGCTCCCCTGGGGAGTTCACTTGTACCCAAAGCCTTCCTTTGGTGGCACTTTTGGATGGGCGAAAAGGGCTCGCAACGCATTTCCTGGGTCATGATTTTTCAGTCGTCTTCGATGCCGGCTAGGGCTATGTTTAGGGATGCTCGGAAACAGCGAACCCGGAGGGTCCAGTTGCATGTGGGGCTGCGTAAAGGCTCCCCTGGGGAGATCACTTGTACCCAAAGCCTTCCTTTGGGGGCACTTTTGGATGGTCCAAAGGGGCTTGCAACGCGTTTTCTGGGGCCCGGGTTTTCAGTCTTCTCCCATGCCGGCTAGGGATATGTTTACGGATGCTCGGAAACAGCGAACCCGGAGGGTCCAGTTGCATGTGGGGCTGCGTAAAGGCTCCCCTGGGGAGTTCTCTTGTACCCAAAGCCTTCCTTTGGGGGCACTTTTGGATGGGCGAAAAGGGCTCGCAACGCATTTCCTGGGGCCTGATTTTTCAGTCGTCTTCGATGCCGGCTAGGGCTATGTTTAGGGATGCTCGGAAACAGCGAACGCCGAGGGTCCAGTGGCATGTGGGGCTGCGTAAAGGCTCCCCTGGGGAGTTCTCTTGTACCCAAAGCCTTCCTTTGGGGGCACTTTTGGATGGGCGAAAAGGGCTCGCAACGCATTTCCTGGGGCCTGATTTTTCAGTCGTCTTCGATGCCGGCTAGGGCTATGTTTAGGGATGCTCGGAAACAGCGAACGCCCAGGGTCCAGTTGCATGTGGGGCTGCGTAAAGGCTCCCCTGGGGAGTTCACTTGTACCCAAAGCCTTCCATTGGGGGCACTTTTGGATGGGCGAAAAGGGCTCGGAACGCATTTCCTGGGGCCTGATTTTTCAGTCATCATCGATGCCGGCTAGGGCTATGTTTAGGGATGCTCGGAAACAGCGAACCCGGAGGGTCCAGTTGCATGTGGGGCTGCATAAATGCTCCCCTGGGGAGTTCACTTGTACCCAAAGCCTTCCTTTGGTGACAGTTTTGGATGGTCCAAAGGGGCTTGCAACGCGTTTTCTGGGGCCCGGGTTTTCAGTGTTCTCCCATGCCGGCTAGTGATATATTTAGAGTTGCTCGGAAAAATTGAACCCGCAGGGTCGAGTTGCATGTGGGGCTGCGTAAAGGCTCCCCTGGGGAGTTCACTTGTACCCAAAGCCTTCCTTTGGGGGCACTTTTGGATGGGCGAAAAGGGCTCGCAACGCATTTCCTGAGGCCTGATTTTTCAGTCGTCATCGATGCCGGATAGGGCTATGTTTAGGGATGCTCGGAAACAGCAAACCCGGAGGGTCCAGTTGCATGTGGGGCTGCGTAAAGGCTCCCCTGGGGAGTTCACTTGTACCCAAAGCCTTCCTTTGGTGACAGTTTTGGATGGTTCAAAGGGGCTCGCAACGCATTTCGCCGGGGCCTGATTTTTCAGTCGTCTTCGATGCCGGCTAGGGCTATGTTTAGGGATGCTCGGAAACAGTGAACCCGGAGGGTCCAGTTGCATGTGGGGCTGCGTAAAGGCTCCCCTGGGGAGTTCACTTGTACCCAAAGCCTTCCTTTGCGGGCGCTTTTGGATGGTCCAAAGGGGCTTGCAACGCGTTTTCTGGGGCCCGGGTTTTCAGTCTTCTCCGATGACGGCTAGGGCTATGTTTACGGATGCTCGGAAACAGCGAACCCGGAGGGTCCAGTTGCATGTGGGGCTGCGTAAAGGCTCCCCTGGGGAGTTCACTTGTACCCAAAGCCTTCCTTTGGGGGCACTTTTGGATGGGCGAAAAGGGCTCGGAACGCATTTCCCGGGGCCTGATTTTTCAGTCATCATCCATTCCGGCTAGGGATATGTTTAGGGATGCTCGGAAACAACGAACCCGGAGGGTCCAGTTGCATGTGGGGCTGCGTAAAGGCTCCCCTGGGGAGTTCACTTGTACCCAAAGCCTTCCTTTGGGGGCACTTTTGGATGGGCGAAAAGGGCTCGGAACGCATTTCCCGGGGCCTGATTTTTCAGTCATCATCCATTCCGGCTAGGGATATGTTTAGGGATGCTCGGAAACAACGAACCCGGAGGGTCCAGTTGCATGTGGGGCTGCGTAAAGGCTCCCCTGGGGAGTTCACTTGTACCCAAAGCCTTCCTTTGGGGGCACTTTTGGATGGGCGAAAAGGGCTCGCAACGCATTTCCTGGGGCCTGATTTTTCAGTCGTCATCGATGCCAGCTAGGGCTATCTTTAGCGATGCTCGGAAACAGCGAACCCGGAGGGTCCAGTTGCATGTGGGGCTGCATAAATGCTCCCCTGGGGAGTTCACTTGTACCCAAAGCCTTCCTTTGGTGACACTTTTGGATGGTCCAAAGGGGCTTGCAACGCGTTTTCTGTGGCCCGGGATTTCAGTCTTCTCCCATGCCGGCTAGAGATATATTTAGGGTTGCTCGGAAAAATTGAACCCGCAGGGTCCAGTTGCATGTGGGGCTGCGTAAAGGCTCCTATGGGGAGTTCACTTGTACCCAAAGCCTTCCTTTGGGGGCACTTTTGGATGGGCGAAAAGGGCTCGGAACGCATTTCCTGAGGCCTGATTTTTCAGTCGTCTTCGATGCCGGCTAGGGCTATGTTTAGGGATGCTCGGAAACAGCGAACCCGGAGGGTCCAGTTGCATGTGGGGCTGCGTAAAGGCTCCCCTGGGGAGTTCACTTGTACCCAAAGCCTTCCTTTGGGGGCACATTTGGATGTGCGAAAAGGGCTCGTAACGCATTTCCCGGGGCCTGATTTTTCAGTCATCATCCATTCCGGCTAGGGCTATGTTTAGGGATGCTCGGAAACAACGAACCTGGAGGGTCCAGTTGCATGTGGGGCTGCGTAAAGGCTCCCCTGGGGAGTTCACTTGTACCCAAAGCCTTCCTTTGGGGGCACTTTTGGATGGGCGAAAAGGGCTTGCAACGCATTTCCTGGGCCCTGATTTTTCAGTCGTCTTCGATGCCGGCTAGGGCTATGTTTAGGGATGCTCATGAACAGCGAACCCGGAGGGTCCAGTTGCATGTGGGGCTGCGTAAAGGCTCCCCTGGGGAGTTCACTTGTACACAAAGCCTTCCTTTGGTGACACTTTTGGATGGTCCAAAGGGGCTTTCAACGCATTTCCTGGGGCCTGATTTTTCATTCGTCTTCGATGCCGGCTAGGGCTATGTTTAGGGATGCTCAGAAACAGCGAACCCGGAGGGTCCAGTTGCATGTGGGGCTGCGTAAAGGCTCCCCTGGGGAGTTCACTTGTACCCAAAGCCTTCCTTTAGGGGCACTTTTGGATGGCGAAAAGGGCTCGCAACGCATTTCCTGGGGCCTGATTTTTCAGTCGTCATCGCTGCCGGCTAGGTCTATGTTTAGGGATGCTCGGAAACAGCGAACGCGGAGGGTCCAGTGGCATGTGGGGCTGCGTAAAGGCTCCCCTGGGGAGTTCTCTTGTACCCAAAGCCTTCCTTTGGTGGCACTTTTGGATGGGCGAAAAGGGCTCGCAACGCATTTTCTGGGGCCTGATTTTTCAGTCGTCTTCGATGCCGGCAAGGGCTATGTTTAGGGATGCTCGGAAACAGCGAACGCGGAGGGTCCAGTGGCATGTGGGGCTGCGTAAAGGCTCCCCTGGGGAGTTCACTTGTACCCAAAGCCTTCCATTGGGGGCACTTTTGGATGGGCGAAAAGGGCTCGGAACGCATTTCCTGGGGCCTGATTTTTCAGTCATCATCGATGCCGGCTAGGGATATGTTTAGGGATGCTCGGAAACAGCGAACCCGGAGGGTCCAGTTGCATGTGGGGCTGCATAAATGCTCCCCTGGGGAGTTCTCTTGTACCCAAAGCCTTCCTTTGGGGGCACTTTTGGATGGTCCAAAGGGGCTTGCAACGCGTTTTCTGGGGCCCGGGATTTCAGTCTTCTCCCATGCCGGCTAGTGATATATTTAGGGTTGCTCGTAAAAATTGAACCCGCAGGGTCGAGTTGCATGTGGGGCTGCGTAAAGGCTCCCCTGGGGAGTTCACTTGTACCCAAAGCCTTCCTTTGGTGGCACTTTTGGATGGGCGAAAAGGGCTCGGAACGCATTTCCTGGGGCCTGATTTTTCAGTCGTCTTCGATGCCGGCTAGGGCTATCTTTAGCGATGCTCGGAAACAGCGAACCCGGAGGGTCCAGTTGCATGTGGGGCTGCATAAATGCTCCCCTGGGGAGTTCACTTGTACCCAAAGCCTTCCTTTGGTGACACTTTTGGATGGTCCAAAGGGGCTTGCAACGCGTTTTCTGTGGCCCGGGATTTCAGTCTTCTCCCATGCCGGCTAGAGATATATTTAGGGTTGCTCGGAAAAATTGAACCCGCAGGGTCCAGTTGCATGTGGGGCTGCGTAAAGGCTCCTATGGGGAGTTCACTTGTACCCAAAGCCTTCCTTTGGGGGCACTTTTGGATGGGCGAAAAGGGCTCGCAACGCATTTCCTGAGGCCTGATTTTTCAGTCGTCTTCGATGCCGGCTAGGGCTATGTTTAGGGATGCTCGGAAACAGCGAACCCGGAGGGTCCAGTTGCATGTGGGGCTGCGTAAAGGCTCCCCTGGGGAGTTCACTTGTACCCAAAGCCTTCCTTTGGGGGCACATTTGGATGTGCGAAAAGGGCTCGTAACGCATTTCCCGGGGCCTGATTTTTCAGTCATCATCCATTCCGGCTAGGGCTATGTTTAGGGATGCTCAGAAACAGCGAACCCGGAGGGTCCAGTTGCATGTGGGGCTGCGTAAAGGCTCCCCTGGGGAGTTCACTTGTACACAAAGCCTTCCTTTGGTGACACTTTTGGATGGTCCAAAGGGGCTTGCAACGCATTTCCTGGGGCCTGATTTTTCAGTCGTCTTCGATGCCGGCTAGGGCTATGTTTAGGGATGCTCAGAAACAGCGAACCCGGAGGGTCCAGTTGCATGTGGGGCTGCGTAAAGGCTACCCTGGGGAGTTCACTTGTACCCAAAGCCTTCCTTTAGGGGCACTTTTGGATGGCGAAAAGGGCTCGCAACGCATTTCCTGGGGCCTGATTTTTCAGTCGTCATCGCTGCCGGCTAGGTCTATGTTTAGGGATGCTCGGAAACAGCGAACGCGGAGGGTCCAGTGGCATGTGGGGCTGCGTAAAGGCTCCCCTGGGGAGTTCTCTTGTACCCAAAGCCTTCCTTTGGTGGCACTTTTGGATGGGCGAAAAGGGCTCGCAACGCATTTCCTGAGGCCTGATTTTTCAGTCGTCTTCGATGCCGGCTAGGGCTATGTTTAGGGATGCTCGGAAACAGCGAACCCGGAGGGTCCAGTTGCATGTGGGGCTGCGTAAAGGCTCCCCTGGGGAGTTCACTTGTACCCAAAGCCTTCCTTTGGGGGCACATTTGGATGTGCGAAAAGGGCTCGTAACGCATTTCCCGGGGCCTGATTTTTAAGTCATCATCCATTCCGGCTAGGGCTATGTTTAGGGATGCTCGGAAACAACGAACCTGGAGGGTCCAGTTGCATGTGGGGCTGCGTAAAGGCTCCCCTGGGGAGTTCACTTGTACCCAAAGCCTTCCTTTGGGGGCACTTTTGGATGGGCGAAAAGGGCTTGCAACGCATTTCCTGGGCCCTGATTTTTCAGTCGTCTTCGATGCCGGCTAGGGCTATGTTTAGGGATGCTCATGAACAGCGAACCCGGAGGGTCCAGTTGCATGTGGGGCTGCGTAAAGGCTCCCCTGGGGAGTTCACTTGTACACAAAGCCTTCCTTTGGTGACACTTTTGGATGGTCCAAAGGGGCTTTCAACGCATTTCCTGGGGCCTGATTTTTCAGTCGTCATCGATGCCGGCTAGGGCTATGTTTAGGGATGCTCAGAAACAGCGAACCCGGAGGGTCCAGTTGCATGTGGGGCTGCGTAAAGGCTCCCCTGGGGAGTTCACTTGTACCCAAAGCCTTCCTTTAGGGGCACTTTTGGATGGCGAAAAGGGCTCGCAACGCATTTCCTGGGGCCTGATTTTTCAGTCGTCATCGCTGCCGGCTAGGTCTATGTTTAGGGATGCTCGGAAACAGCGAACGCGGAGGGTCCAGTGGCATGTGGGGCTGCGTAAAGGCTCCCCTGGGGAGTTCACTTGTACCCAAAGCCTTCCTTTGGGGGCACTTTTGGATGGGCGAAAAGGGCTCGCAACGCATTTTCTGGGGCCTGATTTTTCAGTCGTCTTCGATGCCGGCAAGGGCTATGTTTAGGGATGCTCGGAAACAGCGAACCCGGAGGGTCCAGTTGCATGTGGGGCTGCATAAATGCTCCCCTGGGGAGTTCACTTGTACCCAAAGCCTTCCTTTGGGGGCACTTTTGGATGGTCCAAAGGGGCTTGCAACGCGTTTTCTGGGGCCCGGGATTTCAGTCTTCTCCCATGCCGGCTAGTGATATATTTAGGGTTGCTCGTAAAAATTGAACCCGCAGGGTCGAGTTGCATGTGGGGCTGCGTAAAGGCTCCCCTGGGGAGTTCACTTGTACCCAAAGCCTTCCTTTGGTGGCACTTTTGGATGGGCGAAAAGGGCTCGGAACGCATTTCCTGGGGCCTGATTTTTCAGTCGTCTTCGATGCCGGCTAGGGCTGTCTTTAGCGATGCTCGGAAACAGCGAACCCGGAGGGTCCAGTTGCATGTGGGGCTGCATAAATGCTCCCCTGGGGAGTTCACTTGTACCCAAAGCCTTCCTTTGGTGACACTTTTGGATGGTCCAAAGGGGCTTGCAACGCGTTTTCTGTGGCCCGGGATTTCAGTCTTCTCCCATGCCGGCTAGAGATATATTTAGGGTTGCTCGGAAAAATTGAACCCGCAGGGTCCAGTTGCATGTGGGGCTGCGTAAAGGCTCCTATGGGGAGTTCACTTGTACCCAAAGCCTTCCTTTGGGGGCACTTTTGGATGGGCGAAAAGGGCTCGGAACGCATTTCCTGAGGCCTGATTTTTCAGTCGTCTTCGATGCCGGCTAGGGCTATGTTTAGGGATGCTCGGAAACAGCGAACCCGGAGGGTCCAGTTGCATGTGGGGCTGCGTAAAGGCTCCCCTGGGGAGTTCACTTGTACCCAAAGCCTTCCTTTGGGGGCACATTTGGATGTGCGAAAAGGGCTCGTAACGCATTTCCCGGGGCCTGATTTTTCAGTCATCATCCATTCCGGCTAGGGCTATGTTTAGGGATGCTCAGAAACAGCGAACCCGGAGGGTCCAGTTGCATGTGGGGCTGCGTAAAGGCTCCCCTGGGGAGTTCACTTGTACACAAAGCCTTCCTTTGGTGACACTTTTGGATGGTCCAAAGGGGCTTGCAACGCATTTCCTGGGGCCTGATTTTTCAGTCGTCTTCGATGCCGGCTAGGGCTATGTTTAGGGATGCTCAGAAACAGCGAACCCGGAGGGTCCAGTTGCATGTGGGGCTGCGTAAAGGCTACCCTGGGGAGTTCACTTGTACCCAAATCCTTCCTTTAGGGGCACTTTTGGATGGCGAAAAGGGCTCGCAACGCATTTCCTGGGGCCTGATTTTTCAGTCGTCATCGCTGCCGGCTAGGTCTATGTTTAGGGATGCTCGGAAACAGCGAACGCGGAGGGTCCAGTGGCATGTGGGGCTGCGTAAAGGCTCCCCTGGGGAGTTCTCTTGTACCCAAAGCCTTCCTTTGGTGGCACTTTTGGATGGGCGAAAAGGGCTCGCAACGCATTTTCTGGGGCCTGATTTTTCAGTCGTCTTCGATGCCGGCTAGGGCTATGTTTAGGGATGCTCGGAAACAGCGAACGCGGAGGGTCCAGTGGCATGTGGGGCTGCGTAAAGGCTCCCCTGGGGAGTTCTCTTGTACCCAAAGCCTTCCTTTGGGGGCACTTTTGGATGGGCGAAAAGGGCTCGCAACGCATTTCCTGGGGCCTGATTTTTCAGTCGTCTTCGATGCCGGCTAGGGCTATGTTTAGGGATGCTCGGAAACAGCGAACGCCCAGGGTCCAGTTGCATGTGGGGCTGCGTAAAGGCTCCCCTGGGGAGTTCACTTGTACCCAAAGCCTTCCATTGGGGGCACTTTTGGATGGGCGAAAAGGGCTCGGAACGCATTTCCTGGGGCCTGATTTTTCAGTCGTCATCGATGCCGGCTAGGGCTATGTTTAGGGATGCTCGGAAACAGCGAACCCGGAGGGTCCAGTTGCATGTGGGGCTGCATAAATGCTCCCCTGGGGAGTTCACTTGTACCCAAAGCCTTCCTTTGGGGGCACTTTTGGATGGTCCAAAGGGGCTTGCAACGCGTTTTCTGGGGCCCGGGATTTCAGTCTTCTCCCATGCCGGCTAGTGATATATTTAGGGTTGCTCGTAAAAATTGAACCCGCAGGGTCGAGTTGCATGTGGGGCTGCGTAAAGGCTCCCCTGGGGAGTTCTCTTGTACCCAAAGCCTTCCTTTGGTGGCACTTTTGGATGGGCGAAAAGGGCTCGGAACGCATTTCCTGGGGCCTGATTTTTCAGTCGTCTTCGATGCCGGCTAGGGCTATGTTTAGGGATGCTCGGAAACAGCGAACCCGAAGGGTCCAGTTGCATGTGGGGCTGCGTAAAGGCTCCCCTGGGGAGTTCTCTTGTACCCAAAGCCTTCCTTTGGTGACACTTTTGGATGGTCCAAAGGGGCTTGCAACGCGTTTTCTGGGGCCAGGGTTTTCAGTCTTCTCCCATGCCGGCTAGGGCTATGTTTAGGGATGCTCGGAAACAGCGAACCCGGAGGGTCCAGTTGCATGTGGGGCTGCGTAAAGGCTACCCTGGGGAGTTCACTTGTACCCAAATCCTTCCTTTAGGGGCACTTTTGGATGGCGAAAAGAGCTCGCAACGCATTTCCTGGGGCCTGATTTTTCAGTCGTCATCGCTGCCGGCTAGGTCTATGTTTAGGGATGCTCGGAAACAGCGAACGCGGAGGGTCCAGTGGCATGTGGGGCTGCGTAAAGGCTCCCCTGGGGAGTTCTCTTGTACCCAAAGCCTTCCTTTGGTGGCACTTTTGGATGGGCGAAAAGGGCTCGCAACGCATTTCCTGAGGCCTGATTTTTCAGTCGTCTTCGATGCCGGCTAGGGCTATGTTTAGGGATGCTCGGAAACAGCGAACCCGGAGGGTCCAGTTGCATGTGGGGCTGCGTAAAGGCTCCCCTGGGGAGTTCACTTGTACCCAAAGCCTTCCTTTGGGGGCACATTTGGATGTGCGAAAAGGGCTCGTAACGCATTTCCCGGGGCCTGATTTTTCAGTCATCATCCATTCCGGCTAGGGCTATGTTTAGGGATGCTCGGAAACAACGAACCTGGAGGGTCCAGTTGCATGTGGGGCTGCGTAAAGGCTCCCCTGGGGAGTTCACTTGTACCCAAAGCCTTCCTTTGGGGGCACTTTTGGATGGGCGAAAAGGGCTTGCAACGCATTTCCTGGGGCCTGATTTTTCAGTCGTCTTCGATGCCGGCTAGGGCTATGTTTAGGGATGCTCATGAACAGCGAACCCGGAGGGTCCAGTTGCATGTGGGGCTGCGTAAAGGCTCCCCTGGGGAGTTCACTTGTACACAAAGCCTTCCTTTGGTGACACTTTTGGATGGTCCAAAGGGGCTTTCAACGCATTTCCTGGGGCCTGATTTTTCAGTCGTCATCGATGCCGGCTAGGGCTATGTTTAGGGATGCTCAGAAACAGCGAACCCGGAGGGTCCAGTTGCATGTGGGGCTGCGTAAAGGCTCCCCTGGGGAGTTCACTTGTACCCAAAGCCTTCCTTTAGGGGCACTTTTGGATGGCGAAAAGGGCTCGCAACGCATTTCCTGGGGCCTGATTTTTCAGTCGTCATCGCTGCCGGCTAGGTCTATGTTTAGGGATGCTCGGAAACAGCGAACGCGGAGGGTCCAGTGGCATGTGGGGCTGCGTAAAGGCTCCCCTGGGGAGTTCACTTGTACCCAAAGCCTTCCTTTGGGGGCACTTTTGGATGGGCGAAAAGGGCTCGCAACGCATTTTCTGGGGCCTGATTTTTCAGTCGTCTTCGATGCCGGCAAGGGCTATGTTTAGGGATGCTCGGAAACAGCGAACCCGGAGGGTCCAGTTGCATGTGGGGCTGCATAAATGCTCCCCTGGGGAGTTCACTTGTACCCAAAGCCTTCCTTTGGGGGCACTTTTGGATGGTCCAAAGGGGCTTGCAACGCGTTTTCTGGGGCCCGGGATTTCAGTCTTCTCCCATGCCGGCTAGTGATATATTTAGGGTTGCTCGTAAAAATTGAACCCGCAGGGTCGAGTTGCATGTGGGGCTGCGTAAAGGCTCCCCTGGGGAGTTCACTTGTACCCAAAGCCTTCCTTTGGTGGCACTTTTGGATGGGCGAAAAGGGCTCGGAACGCATTTCCTGGGGCCTGATTTTTCAGTCGTCTTCGATGCCGGCTAGGGCTGTCTTTAGCGATGCTCGGAAACAGCGAACCCGGAGGGTCCAGTTGCATGTGGGGCTGCATAAATGCTCCCCTGGGGAGTTCACTTGTACCCAAAGCCTTCCTTTGGTGACACTTTTGGATGGTCCAAAGGGGCTTGCAACGCGTTTTCTGTGGCCCGGGATTTCAGTCTTCTCCCATGCCGGCTAGAGATATATTTAGGGTTGCTCGGAAAAATTGAACCCGCAGGGTCCAGTTGCATGTGGGGCTGCGTAAAGGCTCCTATGGGGAGTTCACTTGTACCCAAAGCCTTCCTTTGGGGGCACTTTTGGATGGGCGAAAAGGGCTCGGAACGCATTTCCTGAGGCCTGATTTTTCAGTCGTCTTCGATGCCGGCTAGGGCTATGTTTAGGGATGCTCGGAAACAGCGAACCCGGAGGGTCCAGTTGCATGTGGGGCTGCGTAAAGGCTCCCCTGGGGAGTTCACTTGTACCCAAAGCCTTCCTTTGGGGGCACATTTGGATGTGCGAAAAGGGCTCGTAACGCATTTCCCGGGGCCTGATTTTTCAGTCATCATCCATTCCGGCTAGGGCTATGTTTAGGGATGCTCAGAAACAGCGAACGCCGAGGGTCCAGTTGCATGTGGGGCTGCGTAAAGGCTCCCCTGGGGAGTTCACTTGTACCCAAAGCCTTCCTTTGGTGACACTTTTGGATGGTCCAAAGGGGCTTGCAACGCATTTCCTGGGGCCTGATTTTTCAGTCGTCTTCGATGCCGGCTAGGGCTATGTTTAGGGATGCTCAGAAACAGCGAACCCGGAGGGTCCAGTTGCATGTGGGGCTGCGTAAAGGCTACCCTGGGGAGTTCACTTGTACCCAAATCCTTCCTTTAGGGGCACTTTTGGATGGCGAAAAGGGCTCGCAACGCATTTCCTGGGGCCTGATTTTTCAGTCGTCATCGCTGCCGGCTAGGTCTATGTTTAGGGATGCTCGGAAACAGCGAACGCGGAGGGTCCAGTGGCATGTGGGGCTGCGTAAAGGCTCCCCTGGGGAGTTCTCTTGTACCCAAAGCCTTCCTTTGGTGGCACTTTTGGATGGGCGAAAAGGGCTCGCAACGCATTTTCTGGGGCCTGATTTTTCAGTCGTCTTCGATGCCGGCTAGGGCTATGTTTAGGGATGCTCGGAAACAGCGAACGCGGAGGGTCCAGTGGCATGTGGGGCTGCGTAAAGGCTCCCCTGGGGAGTTCTCTTGTACCCAAAGCCTTCCTTTGGGGGCACTTTTGGATGGGCGAAAAGGGCTCGCAACGCATTTCCTGGGGCCTGATTTTTCAGTCGTCTTCGATGCCGGCTAGGGCTATGTTTAGGGATGCTCGGAAACAGCGAACGCCCAGGGTCCAGTTGCATGTGGGGCTGCGTAAAGGCTCCCCTGGGGAGTTCACTTGTACCCAAAGCCTTCCATTGGGGGCACTTTTGGATGGGCGAAAAGGGCTCGGAACGCATTTCCTGGGGCCTGATTTTTCAGTCGTCATCGATGCCGGCTAGGGCTATGTTTAGGGATGCTCGGAAACAGCGAACCCGGAGGGTCCAGTTGCATGTGGGGCTGCATAAATGCTCCCCTGGGGAGTTCACTTGTACCCAAAGCCTTCCTTTGGGGGCACTTTTGGATGGTCCAAAGGGGCTTGCAACGCGTTTTCTGGGGCCCGGGATTTCAGTCTTCTCCCATGCCGGCTAGTGATATATTTAGGGTTGCTCGTAAAAATTGAACCCGCAGGGTCGAGTTGCATGTGGGGCTGCGTAAAGGCTCCCCTGGGGAGTTCTCTTGTACCCAAAGCCTTCCTTTGGTGGCACTTTTGGATGGGCGAAAAGGGCTCGGAACGCATTTCCTGGGGCCTGATTTTTCAGTCGTCTTCGATGCCGGCTAGGGCTATGTTTAGGGATGCTCGGAAACAGCGAACCCGAAGGGTCCAGTTGCATGTGGGGCTGCGTAAAGGCTCCCCTGGGGAGTTCTCTTGTACCCAAAGCCTTCCTTTGGTGACACTTTTGGATGGTCCAAAGGGGCTTGCAACGCGTTTTCTGGGGCCAGGGTTTTCAGTCTTCTCCCATGCCGGCTAGGGCTATGTTTAGGGATGCTCGGAAAAATCGAACCCGGAGGGTCCAGTTGCATGTGGGGCTGCGTAAAGGCTCCCCTGGGGAGTTCACTTGTATCCAAAGCCTTCCTTTGGGGGCACTTTTGGATGGTCCAAAGGGGCTCGCAACGCATTTCCAGGGGCCTGATTTTTCATTCGTCTCCGATGACGGCTAGGGCTACGTTTAGGTTTGCTCAGGAACAGCGAACGCAGAAGGTCCAGTGGCATGTGGGGCTGCGTAAAGGCTCCCCTGGGGAGTTCACTTGTACCCAAAGCCTTCCTTTGGGGGCACTTTTGGATGGGCGAAAAGGGCTCGCAACGCATTTCCTGGGGCCTGATTTTTCAGTCGTCTTCGATGCCGGCTAGGGCTATGTTTAGGGATGCTCGGAAACAGCGAACCAGGAGGGTCCAGTTGCATGTGGGGCTGCGTAAAGGCTCCCCTGGGGAGTTCACTTGTACACAAAGCCTTCCTTTGGTGACACTTTTGGATGGTCCAAAGGGGCTTTCAACGCATTTCCTGGGGCCTGATTTTTCATTCGTCTTCGATGCCGGCTAGGGCTATGTTTAGGGATGCTCAGAAACAGCGAACCCGGAGGGTCCAGTTGCATGTGGGGCTGCGTAAAGGCTCCCCTGGGGAGTTCACTTGTACCCAAAGCCTTCCTTTAGGGGCACTTTTGGATGGCGAAAAGGGCTCGCAACGCATTTCCTGGGGCCTGATTTTTCAGTCGTCATCGCTGCCGGCTAGGTCTATGTTTAGGGATGCTCGGAAACAGCGAACGCGGAGGGTCCAGTGGCATGTGGGGCTGCGTAAAGGCTCCCCTGGGGAGTTCTCTTGTACCCAAAGCCTTCCTTTGGTGGCACTTTTGGATGGGCGAAAAGGGCTCGCAACGCATTTTCTGGGGCCTGATTTTTCAGTCGTCTTCGATGCCGGCAAGGGCTATGTTTAGGGATGCTCGGAAACAGCGAACGCGGAGGGTCCAGTGGCATGTGGGGCTGCGTAAAGGCTCCCCTGGGGAGTTCTCTTGTACCCAAAGCCTTCCTTTGGTGGCACTTTTGGATGGGCGAAAAGGGCTCGCAACGCATTTCCTGGGGCCTGATTTTTCAGTCGTCTTCGATGCCGGCTAGGGCTATGTTTAGGGATGCTCGGAAAGAGCGAACGCCCAGGGTCCAGTTGCATGTGGGGCTGCGTAAAGGTTCCCCTGGGGAGTTCTCTTGTACCCAAAGCCTTCCTTTGGGGGCACTTTTGGATGGTCCAAAGGGGCTTGCAACGCGTTTTCTGGGGCCCGGGATTTCAGTCTTCTCCCATGCCGGCTAGTGATATATTTAGGGTTGCTCGTAAAAATTGAACCCGCAGGGTCGAGTTGCATGTGGGGCTGCGTAAAGGCTCCCCTGGGGAGTTCACTTGTACCCAAAGCCTTCCTTTGGGGGCAATTTTGGATGGGCGAAAAGGGCTCGCAACGCATTTCCTGGGGCCTGATTTTTCAGTCGTCTTCGATGCCGGCTAGGGCTATGTTTAGGGATGCTCGGAAACAGCGAACGCCGAGGGTCCAGTTGCATGTGGGGCTGCGTAAAGGCTCCCCTGGGGAGTTCACTTGTACCCAAAGCCTTCCTTTGGTGACACTTTTGGATGGTCCAAAGGGGCTTGCAACGCATTTCCTGGGGCCTGATTTTTCAGTCGTCTTCGATGCCGGCTAGGGCTATGTTTAGGGATGCTCAGAAACAGCGAACCCGGAGGGTCCAGTTGCATGTGGGGCTGCGTAAAGGCTACCCTGGGGAGTTCACTTGTACCCAAATCCTTCCTTTAGGGGCACTTTTGGATGGCGAAAAGGGCTCGCAACGCATTTCCTGGGGCCTGATTTTTCAGTCGTCATCGCTGCCGGCTAGGTCTATGTTTAGGGATGCTCGGAAACAGCGAACGCGGAGGGTCCAGTGGCATGTGGGGCTGCGTAAAGGCTCCCCTGGGGAGTTCTCTTGTACCCAAAGCCTTCCTTTGGTGGCACTTTTGGATGGGTGAAAAGGGCTCGCAACGCATTTTCTGGGGCCTGATTTTTCAGTCGTCTTCGATGCCGGCTAGGGCTATGTTTAGGGATGCTCGGAAACAGCGAACGCGGAGGGTCCAGTGGCATGTGGGGCTGCGTAAAGGCTCCCCTGGGGAGTTCTCTTGTACCCAAAGCCTTCCTTTGGGGGCACTTTTGGATGGGCGAAAAGGGCTCGCAACGCATTTCCTGGGGCCTGATTTTTCAGTCGTCTTCGATGCCGGCTAGGGCTATGTTTAGGGATGCTCGGAAACAGCGAACGCCCAGGGTCCAGTTGCATGTGGGGCTGCGTAAAGGCTCCCCTGGGGAGTTCACTTGTACCCAAAGCCTTCCATTGGGGGCACTTTTGGATGGGCGAAAAGGGCTCGGAACGCATTTCCTGGGGCCTGATTTTTCAGTCGTCATCGATGCCGGCTAGGGCTATGTTTAGGGATGCTCGGAAACAGCGAACCCGGAGGGTCCAGTTGCATGTGGGGCTGCATAAATGCTCCCCTGGGGAGTTCACTTGTACCCAAAGCCTTCCTTTGGGGGCACTTTTGGATGGTCCAAAGGGGCTTGCAACGCGTTTTCTGGGGCCCGGGATTTCAGTCTTCTCCCATGCCGGCTAGTGATATATTTAGGGTTGCTCGTAAAAATTGAACCCGCAGGGTCGAGTTGCATGTGGGGCTGCGTAAAGGCTCCCCTGGGGAGTTCTCTTGTACCCAAAGCCTTCCTTTGGTGGCACTTTTGGATGGGCGAAAAGGGCTCGGAACGCATTTCCTGGGGCCTGATTTTTCAGTCGTCTTCGATGCCGGCTAGGGCTATGTTTAGGGATGCTCGGAAACAGCGAACCCGAAGGGTCCAGTTGCATGTGGGGCTGCGTAAAGGCTCCCCTGGGGAGTTCTCTTGTACCCAAAGCCTTCCTTTGGTGACACTTTTGGATGGTCCAAAGGGGCTTGCAACGCGTTTTCTGGGGCCAGGGTTTTCAGTCTTCTCCCATGCCGGCTAGGGCTATGTTTAGGGATGCTCGGAAAAATCGAACCCGGAGGGTCCAGTTGCATGTGGGGCTGCGTAAAGGCTCCCCTGGGGAGTTCACTTGTATCCAAAGCCTTCCTTTGGGGGCACTTTTGGATGGTCCAAAGGGGCTCGCAACGCATTTCCAGGGGCCTGATTTTTCATTCGTCTCCGATGACGGCTAGGGCTACGTTTAGGTTTGCTCAGGAACAGCGAACGCAGAAGGTCCAGTGGCATGTGGGGCTGCGTAAAGGCTCCCCTGGGGAGTTCACTTGTACCCAAAGCCTTCCTTTGGGGGCACTTTTGGATGGGCGAAAAGGGCTCGCAACGCATTTCCTGGGGCCTGATTTTTCAGTCGTCTTCGATGCCGGCTAGGGCTATGTTTAGGGATGCTCGGAAACAGCGAACCAGGAGGGTCCAGTTGCATGTGGGGCTGCGTAAAGGCTCCCCTGGGGAGTTCACTTGTACACAAAGCCTTCCTTTGGTGACACTTTTGGATGGTCCAAAGGGGCTTTCAACGCATTTCCTGGGGCCTGATTTTTCATTCGTCTTCGATGCCGGCTAGGGCTATGTTTAGGGATGCTCAGAAACAGCGAACCCGGAGGGTCCAGTTGCATGTGGGGCTGCGTAAAGGCTCCCCTGGGGAGTTCACTTGTACCCAAAGCCTTCCTTTAGGGGCACTTTTGGATGGCGAAAAGGGCTCGCAACGCATTTCCTGGGGCCTGATTTTTCAGTCGTCATCGCTGCCGGCTAGGTCTATGTTTAGGGATGCTCGGAAACAGCGAACGCGGAGGGTCCAGTGGCATGTGGGGCTGCGTAAAGGCTCCCCTGGGGAGTTCTCTTGTACCCAAAGCCTTCCTTTGGTGGCACTTTTGGATGGGCGAAAAGGGCTCGCAACGCATTTTCTGGGGCCTGATTTTTCAGTCGTCTTCGATGCCGGCAAGGGCTATGTTTAGGGATGCTCGGAAACAGCGAACGCGGAGGGTCCAGTGGCATGTGGGGCTGCGTAAAGGCTCCCCTGGGGAGTTCTCTTGTACCCAAAGCCTTCCTTTGGTGGCACTTTTGGATGGGCGAAAAGGGCTCGCAACGCATTTCCTGGGGCCTGATTTTTCAGTCGTCTTCGATGCCGGCTAGGGCTATGTTTAGGGATGCTCGGAAAGAGCGAACGCCCAGGGTCCAGTTGCATGTGGGGCTGCGTAAAGGCTCCCCTGGGGAGTTCACTTGTACCCAAAGCCTTCCTTTGGGGGCACTTTTGGATGGTCCAAAGGGGCTTGCAACGCGTTTTCTGGGGCCCGGGATTTCAGTCTTCTCCCATGCCGGCTAGTGATATATTTAGGGTTGCTCGTAAAAATTGAACCCGCAGGGTCGAGTTGCATGTGGGGCTGCGTAAAGGCTCCCCTGGGGAGTTCACTTGTACCCAAAGCCTTCCTTTGGGGGCAATTTTGGATGGGCGAAAAGGGCTCGGAACGCATTTCCTGGGGCCTGATTTTTCAGTCGTCTTCGATGCCGGCTAGGGCTATGTTTAGGGATGCTCGGAAACAGCGAACGCCGAGGGTCCAGTTGCATGTGGGGCTGCGTAAAGGCTCCCTGGGGAGTTCACTTGTACCCAAAGCCTTCCTTTGGTGACACTTTTGGATGGTCCAAAGGGGCTTGCAACGCGTTTTCTGTGGCCCGGGATTTCAGTCTTCTCCCATGCCGGCTAGAGATATATTTAGGGTTGCTCGGAAAAATTGAACCCGCAGGGTCCAGTTGCATGTGGGGCTGCGTAAAGGCTCCTATGGGGAGTTCACTTGTACCCAAAGCCTTCCTTTGGTGACACTTTTGTATGGTCCAAAGGGGCTTGCAACGCGTTTTCTGGGGCCGGGTTTTAAGTCTTCTCCCATGCCGGCTAGGGATATATTTAGTGTTGCTCGGAAAAATCGAACCCGAAGGGTCCAGTTGCATGTGGGGCTGCGTAAAGGCTCCCCTGGGGAGTTCTCTTGTACCCAAAGCCTTCCTTTGGTGACACTTTTGGATGGTCCAAAGGGGCTTGCAACGCGTTTTCTGGGGCCAGGGTTTTCAGTCTTCTCCCATGCCGGCTAGGGCTATGTTTAGGGATGCTCGGAAAAATCGAACCCGGAGGGTCCAGTTGCATGTGGGGCTGCGTAAAGGCTCCCCTGGGGAGTTCACTTGTATCCAAAGCCTTCCTTTGGGGGCACTTTTGGATGGTCCAAAGGGGCTCGCAACGCATTTCCAGGGGCCTGATTTTTCATTCGTCTCCGATGACGGCTAGGGCTACGTTTAGGTTTGCTCAGGAACAGCGAACGCAGAAGGTCCAGTGGCATGTGGGGCTGCGTAAAGGCTCCCCTGGGGAGTTCACTTGTACCCAAAGCCTTCCTTTGGGGGCACTTTTGGATGGGCGAAAAGGGCTCGCAACGCATTTCCTGGGGCCTGATTTTTCAGTCGTCTTCGATGCCGGCTAGGGCTATGTTTAGGGATGCTCATGAACAGCGAACCCGGAGGGTCCAGTTGCATGTGGGGCTGCGTAAAGGCTCCCCTGGGGAGTTCACTTGTACACAAAGCCTTCCTTTGGTGACACTTTTGGATGGTCCAAAGGGGCTTTCAACGCATTTCCTGGGGCCTGATTTTTCATTCGTCTTCGATGCCGGCTAGGGCTATGTTTAGGGATGCTCAGAAACAGCGAACCCGGAGGGTCCAGTTGCATGTGGGGCTGCGTAAAGGCTCCCCTGGGGAGTTCACTTGTACCCAAAGCCTTCCTTTAGGGGCACTTTTGGATGGCGAAAAGGGCTCGCAACGCATTTCCTGGGGCCTGATTTTTCAGTCGTCATCGCTGCCGGCTAGGTCTATGTTTAGGGATGCTCGGAAACAGCGAACGCGGAGGGTCCAGTGGCATGTGGGGCTGCGTAAAGGCTCCCCTGGGGAGTTCTCTTGTACCCAAAGCCTTCCTTTGGTGGCACTTTTGGATGGGCGAAAAGGGCTCGCAACGCATTTTCTGGGGCCTGATTTTTCAGTCGTCTTCGATGCCGGCAAGGGCTATGTTTAGGGATGCTCGGAAACAGCGAACGCGGAGGGTCCAGTGGCATGTGGGGCTGCGTAAAGGCTCCCCTGGGGAGTTCTCTTGTACCCAAAGCCTTCCTTTGGTGGCACTTTTGGATGGGCGAAAAGGGCTCGCAACGCATTTCCTGGGGCCTGATTTTTCAGTCGTCTTCGATGCCGGCTAGGGCTATGTTTAGGGATGCTCGGAAACAGCGAACGCCCAGGGTCCAGTTGCATGTGGGGCTGCGTAAAGGCTCCCCTGGGGAGTTCACTTGTACCCAAAGCCTTCCATTGGGGGCACTTTTGGATGGGCGAAAAGGGCTCGGAACGCATTTCCTGGGGCCTGATTTTTCAGTCATCATCGATGCCGGCTAGGGCTATGTTTAGGGATGCTCGGAAACAGCGAACCCGGAGGGTCCAGTTGCATGTGGGGCTGCATAAATGCTCCCCTGGGGAGTTCACTTGTACCCAAAGCCTTCCTTTGGGGGCACTTTTGGATGGTCCAAAGGGGCTTGCAACGCGTTTTCTGGGGCCCGGGATTTCAGTCTTCTCCCATGCCGGCTAGTGATATATTTAGGGTTGCTCGTAAAAATTGAACCCGCAGGGTCGAGTTGCATGTGGGGCTGCGTAAAGGCTCCCCTGGGGAGTTCACTTGTACCCAAAGCCTTCCTTTGGTGGCACTTTTGGATGGGCGAAAAGGGCTCGGAACGCATTTCCTGGGGCCTGATTTTTCAGTCGTCTTCGATGCCGGCTAGGGCTATCTTTAGCGATGCTCGGAAACAGCGAACCCGGAGGGTCCAGTTGCATGTGGGGCTGCGTAAAGGCTCCCCTGGGGAGTTCACTTGTACCCAAAGCCTTCCTTTGGTGACACTTTTGGATGGTCCAAAGGGGCTTGCAACGCGTTTTCTGTGGCCCGGGATTTCAGTCTTCTCCCATGCCGGCTAGAGATATATTTAGGGTTGCTCGGAAAAATTGAACCCGCAGGGTCCAGTTGCATGTGGGGCTGCGTAAAGGCTCCTATGGGGAGTTCACTTGTACCCAAAGCCTTCCTTTGGGGCACTTTTGGATGGGCGAAAAGGGCTCGGAACGCATTTCCTGAGGCCTGATTTTTCAGTCGTCTTCGATGCCGGCTAGGGCTATGTTTAGGGATGCTCGGAAACAGCGAACCCGGAGGGTCCAGTTGCATGTGGGGCTGCGTAAAGGCTCCCCTGGGGAGTTCACTTGTATCCAAAGCCTTCCTTTGGGGGCACATTTGGATGTGCGAAAAGGGCTCGTAACGCATTTCCCGGGGCCTGATTTTTCAGTCATCATCCATTCCGGCTAGGGCTATGTTTAGGGATGCTCATGATCAGCGAACCCGGAGGGTCCAGTTGCATGTGGGGCTGCGTAAAGGCTCCCCTGGGGAGTTCACTTGTACACAAAGCCTTCCTTTGGTGACACTTTTGGATGGTCCAAAGGGGCTTGCAACGCATTTCCTGGGGCCTGATTTTTCAGTCGTCTTCGATGCCGGCTAGGGCTATGTTTAGGGATGCTCAGAAACAGCGAACCCGGAGGGTCCAGTTGCATGTGGGGCTGCGTAAAGGCTCCCCTGGGGAGTTCACTTGTACCCAAAGCCTTCCTTTAGGGGCACTTTTGGATGGCGAAAAGGGCTCGCAACGCATTTCCTGGGGCCTGATTTTTCAGTCGTCATCGCTGCCGGCTAGGTCTATGTTTAGGGATGCTCGGAAACAGCGAACGTGGAGGGTCCAGTGGCATGTGGGGCTGCGTAAAGGCTCCCCTGGGGAGTTCTCTTGTACCCAAAGCCTTCCTTTGGTGGCACTTTTGGATGGTCCAAAGGGGCTTGCAACGCGTTTTCTGGGGCCAGGGTTTTCAGTCTTCTCCCATGCCGGCTAGGGCTATGTTTAGGGATGCTCGGAAACAGCGAACGTGGAGGGTCCAGTGGCATGTGGGGCTGCGTAAAGGCTCCCCTGGGGAGTTCTCTTGTACCCAAAGCCTTCCTTTGGTGACACTTTTGGATGGTCCAAAGGGGCTTGCAACGCGTTTTCTGGGGCCAGGGTTTTCAGTCTTCTCCCATGCCGGCTAGGTCTATGTTTAGGGATGCTCGGAAACAGCGAACGCGGAGGGTCCAGTGGCATGTGGGGCTGCGTAAAGGCTCCCCTGGGGAGTTCTCTTGTACCCAAAGCCTTCCTTTGGTGACACTTTTGGATGGTCCAAAGGGGCTTGCAACGCATTTCCTGGGGCCTGATTTTTCAGTCGTCATCGATGCCGGCTAGGGCTATGTTTAGGGATGCTCAGAAACAGCGAACCCGGAGGGTCCAGTTGCATGTGGGGCTGCGTAAAGGCTCCCCTGGGGAGTTCACTTGTACCCAAAGCCTTCCTTTAGGGGCACTTTTGGATGGCGAAAAGGGCTCGCAACGCATTTCCTGGGGCCTGATTTTTCAGTCGTCATCGCTGCCGGCTAGGTCTATGTTTAGGGATGCTCGGAAACAGCGAACGCGGAGGGTCCAGTGGCATGTGGGGCTGCGTAAAGGCTCCCCTGGGGAGTTCACTTGTACCCAAAGCCTTCCTTTGGGGGCACTTTTGGATGGGCGAAAAGGGCTCGCAACGCATTTCCTGGGGCCTGATTTTTCAGTCGTCTTCGATGCCGGCAAGGGCTATGTTTAGGGATGCTCGGAAACAGCGAACCCGGAGGGTCCAGTTGCATGTGGGGCTGCATAAATGCTCCCCTGGGGAGTTCACTTGTACCCAAAGCCTTCCTTTGGGGGCACTTTTGGATGGTCCAAAGGGGCTTGCAACGCGTTTTCTGGGGCCCGGGATTTCAGTCTTCTCCCATGCCGGCTAGTGATATATTTAGGGTTGCTCGTAAAAATTGAACCCGCAGGGTCGAGTTGCATGTGGGGCTGCGTAAAGGCTCCCCTGGGGAGTTCTCTTGTACCCAAAGCCTTCCTTTGGTGGCACTTTTGGATGGGCGAAAAGGGCTCGCAACGCATTTTCTTGGGCCTGATTTTTCAGTCGTCTTCGATGCCGGCAAGGGCTATGTTTAGGGATGCTCGGAAACAGCGAACGCGGAGGGTCCAGTGGCATGTGGGGCTGCGTAAAGGCTCCCCTGGGGAGTTCTCTTGTACCCAAAGCCTTCCTTTGGTGGCACTTTTGGATGGGCGAAAAGGGCTCGCAACGCATTTCCTGGGGCCTGATTTTTCAGTCGTCTTCGATGCCGGCTAGGGCTATGTTTAGGGATGCTCGGAAACAGCGAACGCCCAGGGTCCAGTTGCATGTGGGGCTGCGTAAAGGCTCCCCTGGGGAGTTCACTTGTACCCAAAGCCTTCCATTGGGGGCACTTTTGGATGGGCGAAAAGGGCTCGGAACGCATTTCCTGGGGCCTGATTTTTCAGTCATCATCGATGCCGGCTAGGGCTATGTTTAGGGATGCTCGGAAACAGCGAACCCGGAGGGTCCAGTTGCATGTGGGGCTGCATAAATGCTCCCCTGGGGAGTTCACTTGTACCCAAAGCCTTCCTTTGGGGGCACTTTTGGATGGTCCAAAGGGGCTTGCAACGCGTTTTCTGGGGCCCGGGATTTCAGTCTTCTCCCATGCCGGCTAGTGATATATTTAGGGTTGCTCGTAAAAATTGAACCCGCAGGGTCGAGTTGCATGTGGGGCTGCGTAAAGGCTCCCCTGGGGAGTTCACTTGTACCCAAAGCCTTCCTTTGGTGGCACTTTTGGATGGGCGAAAAGGGCTCGGAACGCATTTCCTGGGGCCTGATTTTTCAGTCGTCTTCGATGCCGGCTAGGGCTATCTTTAGCGATGCTCGGAAACAGCGAACCCGGAGGGTCCAGTTGCATGTGGGGCTGCATAAATGCTCCCCTGGGGAGTTCACTTGTACCCAAAGCCTTCCTTTGGTGACACTTTTGGATGGTCCAAAGGGGCTTGCAACGCGTTTTCTGTGGCCCGGGATTTCAGTCTTCTCCCATGCCGGCTAGAGATATATTTAGGGTTGCTCGGAAAAATTGAACCCGCAGGGTCCAGTTGCATGTGGGGCTGCGTAAAGGCTCCTATGGGGAGTTCACTTGTACCCAAAGCCTTCCTTTGGGGGCACTTTTGGATGGGCGAAAAGGGCTCGCAACGCATTTCCTGAGGCCTGATTTTTCAGTCGTCTTCGATGCCGGCTAGGGCTATGTTTAGGGATGCTCGGAAACAGCGAACCCGGAGGGTCCAGTTGCATGTGGGGCTGCGTAAAGGCTCCCCTGGGGAGTTCACTTGTACCCAAAGCCTTCCTTTGGGGGCACATTTGGATGTGCGAAAAGGGCTCGTAACGCATTTCCCGGGGCCTGATTTTTCAGTCATCATCCATTCCGGCTAGGGCTATGTTTAGGGATGCTCATGATCAGCGAACCCGGAGGGTCCAGTTGCATGTGGGGCTGCGTAAAGGCTCCCCTGGGGAGTTCACTTGTACACAAAGCCTTCCTTTGGTGACACTTTTGGATGGTCCAAAGGGGCTCGCAACGCATTTCCTGGGGCCTGATTTTTCAGTCGTCTTCGATGCCGGCTAGGGCTATGTTTAGGGATGCTCAGAAACAGCGAACCCGGAGGGTCCAGTTGCATGTGGGGCTGCGTAAAGGCTCCCCTGGGGAGTTCTCTTGTACCCAAAGCCTTCCTTTAGGGGCACTTTTGGATGGCGAAAAGGGCTCGCAACGCATTTCCTGGGGCCTGATTTTTCAGTCGTCATCGCTGCCGGCTAGGTCTATGTTTAGGGATGCTCGGAAACAGCGAACGTGGAGGGTCCAGTGGCATGTGGGGCTGCGTAAAGGCTCCCCTGGGGAGTTCTCTTGTACCCAAAGCCTTCCTTTGGTGGCACTTTTGGATGGGCGAAAAGGGCTCGCAACGCATTTTCTGGGGCCTGATTTTTCAGTCGTCTTCGATGCCGGCTAGGGCTATGTTTAGGGATGCTCGGAAACAGCGAACGCGGAGGGTCCAGTGGCATGTGGGGCTGCGTAAAGGCTCCCCTGGGGAGTTCTCTTGTACCCAAAGCCTTCCTTTGGGGGCACTTTTGGATGGGCGAAAAGGGCTCGCAACGCATTTCCTGGGGCCTGATTTTTCAGTCGTCTTCGATGCCGGCTAGGGCTATGTTTAGGGATGCTCGGAAACAGCGAACGCCCAGGGTCCAGTTGCATGTGGGGCTGCGTAAAGGCTCCCCTGGGGAGTTCACTTGTACCCAAAGCCTTCCATTGGGGGCACTTTTGGATGGGCGAAAAGGGCTCGGAACGCATTTCCTGGGGCCTGATTTTTCAGTCATCATCGATGCCGGCTAGGGCTATGTTTAGGGATGCTCGGAAACAGCGAACCCAGAGGGTCCAGTTGCATGTGGGGCTGCATAAATGCTCCCCTGGGGAGTTCACTTGTACCCAAAGCCTTCCTTTGGGGGCACTTTTGGATGGTCCAAAGGGGCTTGCAACGCGTTTTCTGGGGCCCGGGATTTCAGTCTTCTCCCATGCCGGCTAGTGATATATTTAGGGTTGCTCGTAAAAATTGAACCCGCAGGGTCGAGTTGCATGTGGGGCTGCGTAAAGGCTCCCCTGGGGAGTTCACTTGTACCCAAAGCCTTCCTTTGGGGGCACTTTTGGATGGGCGAAAAGGGCTCGCAACGCATTTCCTGGGGCCTGATTTTTCAGTCGTCTTCGATGCCGGCTAGGGCTATGTTTAGGGATGCTCGGAAACAGCGAACGCCGAGGGTCCAGTTGCATGTGGGGCTGCGTAAAGGCTCCCCTGGGGAGTTCTCTTGTACCCAAAGCCTTCCTTTGGTGACACTTTTGTATGGTCCAAAGGGGCTTGCAACGCGTTTTCTGGGGCCGGGTTTTAAGTCTTCTCCCATGCCGGCTAGGGCTATGTTTAGGGATGCTCGGAAAAATCGAACCCGGAGGGTCCAGTTGCATGTGGGGCTGCGTAAAGGCTCCCCTGGGGAGTTCACTTGTATCCAAAGCCTTCCTTTGGGGGCACTTTTGGATGGTCCAAAGGGGCTCGCAACGCATTTCCAGGGGCCTGATTTTTCATTCGTCTCCGATGACGGCTAGGGCTACGTTTAGGTTTGCTCAGGAACAGCGAACGCAGAAGGTCCAGTGGCATGTGGGGCTGCGTAAAGGCTCCCCTGGGGAGTTCTCTTGTACCCAAAGCCTTCCTTTGGGGGCACTTTTGGATGGGCGAAAAGGGCTCGCAACGCATTTCCTGGGGCCTGATTTTTCAGTGGTCTTCGATGCTGGCTAGGGCTACGTTTAGGTTTGCTCAGGAACAGCGAACGCGGAGGGTCCAGTGGCATGTGGGGCTGCGTAAAGGCTCCCCTGGGGAGTTCACTTGTACCCAAAGCCTTCCTTTGGGGGCACTTTTGGATGGTCCAATGGGGCTTGCAACACATTTCCTGGGTCCTGATTTTTCAGTCGTCTCCGATGACTGCTAGGGCTACGTTTAGGTTTGCTCATGAACAGCGAACCCGGAGGGTGCAGTTGCATGTGGGGCTGCGTAAAGGCTGCCCTGGGGAGTTCACTTGTACCCAAAGCCTTCCTTTGGGGGCACTTTTGGATGGGCGAAAAGGGCTCGCAACGCATTTCCTGGGGTCTGATTTTTCAGTCGTCTTCGATGCCGGCTAGGGCTATGTTTAGGGATGCTCAGGAACAGCGAACCCGGAGGGTCCAGTGGCATGTGGGGCTGCGTAAAGGCTCCCCTGGGGAGTTCTCTTGTACCCAAAGTCTTCCTTTGGGGGCACTTTTGGATGGGCGAAAAGGGCTCGCAACGCATTTCCTGGGGCCTGATTTTTCAGTCGTCTTCGATGCCGGCTAGGGCTATGTTTAGGGATGCTCAGAAACAGCGAACCCGGAGGGTCCAGTTGCATGTGGGGCTGCGTAAAGGCTCCCCTGGGGAGTTCTCTTGTACCCAAAGCCTTCCTTTGGGGGCACTTTTGGATGGGTTAAAATGGCTCGGAACTCATTTCCTTGGTCCTGATTTTTCATTCGTCTTCGATGCCGGCTAGGGCTATGTTTAGGGATGCTCGGAAACAGCGAACCCGGAGGGTCCAGTTGCATGTGGGGCTGCATAAATGCTCCCCTGGGGAGTTCACTTGTACCCAAAGCCTTCCTTTGGTGACAGTTTTGGATGGTCCAAAGGGGCTTGCAACGCGTTTTCTGGGGCCCGGGTTTTCAGTCTTCTCCCATGCCGGCTAGTGATATATTTAGGGTTGCTCGGAAAAATTGAACCCGCAGGGTCGAGTTGCATGTGGGGCTGCGTAAAGGCTCCCCTGGGGAGTTCACTTGTACCCAAAGCCTTCCTTTGGGGGCACTTTTGGATGGGCGAAAAGGGCTCGCAACGCATTTCCTGGGGCCTGATTTTTCAGTCGTCATCGATGCCGGATAGGGCTATGTTTAGGGATGCTCGGAAACAGCAAACCCGGAGGGTCCAGTTGCATGTGGGGCTGCGTAAAGGCTCCCCTGGGGAGTTCACTTGTACCCAAAGCCTTCCTTTGGTGACAGTTTTGGATGGTTCAAAGGGGCTCGCAACGCATTTCCTGGGGCCTGATTTTTCAGTCGTCTTCGATGCCGGCTAGGGCTATATTTAGCGATGCTCGGAAACAGCGAACCCGGAGGGTCCAGTTGCATGTGGGGCTGCATAAATGCTCCCCTGGGGAGTTCACTTGTACCCAAAGCCTTCCTTTGGTGACACTTTTGGATGGTCCAAAGGGGCTTGCAACGCGTTTTCTGGGGCCCGGGTTTTCAGTCTTCTCCCATGCCGGCTAGGGATATATTTAGGGTTGCTCGGAAAAATTGAACCCGCAGGGTCGAGTTGCATGTGGGGCTGCGTAAAGGCTCCCCTGGGGAGTTCACTTGTACCCAAAGCCTTCCTTTGGGGGCACTTTTGGATGGGCGAAAAGGGCTCGGAACGCATTTCTTGGGGCCTGATTTTTCAGTCGTCATCGATGCCGGCTAGGGCTATGTTTAGGGATGCTCGGAAACAGCGAACCCGGAGGGTCCAGTTGCATGTGGGGCTGCGTAAAGGCTCCCCTGGGGAGTTCTCTTGTACCCAAAGCCTTCCTTTGCGGGCGCTTTTGGATGGTCCAAAGGGGCTTGCAACGCGTTTTCTGGGGCCCGGGTTTTCAGTCTTCTCCGATGACGGCTAGGGCTATGTTTACGGATGCTCGGAAACAGCAAACCCGGAGGGTCCAGTTGCATGTGGGGCTGCGTAAAGGCTCCCCTGGGGAGTTCACTTGTACCCAAAGCCTTCCTTTGGTGGGACTTTTGGATGGGCGAAAAGGGCTCGCAACGCATTTCCTGGGTCCTGATTTTTCAGTCGTCTTCGATGCCGGCTAGGGCTATGTTTAGGGATGCTCGGAAACAGCGAACCCGGAGGGTCCAGTTGCATGTGGGGCTGCGTAAAGGCTCCCCTGCGGAGATCACTTGTACCCAAAGCCTTCCTTTGGGGGCACTTTTGGATGGTCCAAAGGGGCTTGCAACGCTATTTCTGGGGCCCGGGTTTTCAGTCTTCTCCCATGCCGGCTAGGGATATGTTTACGGATGCTCGGAAACAGCGAACCCGGAGGGTCCAGTTGCATGTGGGGCTGCGTAAAGGCTCCCCTGGGGAGTTCACTTGTATCCAAAGCCTTCCTTTGGTGGCACTTTTGGATGGGCGAAAAGGGCTCGCAACGCATTTCCTGGGGCCTGATTTTTCAGTCGTCTTCGATGCCGGCTAGGGCTATGTTTAGGGATGCTCGGAAACAGCGAACGCGGAGGGTCCAGTGGCATGTGGGGCTGCGTAAAGGCTCCCCTGGGGAGTTCTCTTGTACCCAAAGCCTTCCTTTGGGGGCACTTTTGGATGGGCGAAAAGGGCTCGCAACGCATTTCCTGGGGCCTGATTTTTCAGTCGTCTTCGATGCCGGCTAGGGCTATGTTTAGGGATGCTCGGAAACAGCGAACGCCCAGGGTCCAGTTGCATGTGGGGCTGCGTAAAGGCTCCCCTGGGGAGTTCACTTGTACCCAAAGCCTTCCATTGGGGGCACTTTTGGATGGGCGAAAAGGGCTCGGAACGCATTTCCTGGGGCCTGATTTTTCAGTCATCATCGATGCCGGCTAGGGCTATGTTTAGGGATGCTCGGAAACAGCGAACTCGGAGGGTCCAGTTGCATGTGGGGCTGCATAAATGCTCCCCTGGGGAGTTCACTTGTACCCAAAGCCTTCCTTTGGTGACAGTTTTGGATGCTCCAAAGGGGCTTGCAACGCGTTTTCTGGGGCCCGGGTTTTCAGTCTTCTCCCATGCCGGCTAGTGATATATTTAGGGTTGCTCGGAAAAATTGAACCCGCAGGGTCGAGTTGCATGTGGGGCTGCGTAAAGGCTCCCCTGGGGAGTTCACTTGTACCCAAAGCCTTCCTTTGGGGGCACTTTTGGATGGGCGAAAAGGGCTCGCAACGCATTTCTTGGGGCCTGATTTTTCAGTCGTCATCGATGCCGGCTAGGGCTATGTTTAGGGATGCTCGGAAACAGCGAACCCGGAGGGTCCAGTTGCATGTGGGGCTGCGTAAAGGCTCCCCTGGGGAGTTCACTTGTACCCAAAGCCTTCCTTTGCGGGCGCTTTTGGATGGTCCAAAGGGGCTTGCAACGCGTTTTCTGGGGCCCGGGTTTTCAGTCTTCTCCGATGACGGCTAGGGCTATGTTTACGGATGCTCGGAAACAGCGAACCCGGAGGGTCCAGTTGCATGTGGGGCTGCGTAAAGGCTCCCCTGGGGAGTTCACTTGTACCCAAAGCCTTCCTTTGGGGGCACTTTTGGATGGGCGAAAAGGGCTCGGAACGCATTTCCCGGGGCCTGATTTTTCAGTCATCATCCATTCCGGCTAGGGATATGTTTAGGGATGCTCGGAAACAACGAACCCGGAGGGTCCAGTTGCATGTGGGGCTGCGTAAAGGCTCCCCTGGGGAGTTCACTTGTACCCAAAGCCTTCCTTTGGGGGCACTTTTGGATGGGCGAAAAGGGCTCGCAACGCATTTCCTGGGGCCTGATTTTTCAGTCGTCATCGATGCCAGCTAGGGCTATCTTTAGCGATGCTCGGAAACAGCGAACCCGGAGGGTCCAGTTGCATGTGGGGCTGCATAAATGCTCCCCTGGGGAGTTCACTTGTACCCAAAGCCTTCCTTTGGTGACACTTTTGGATGGTCCAAAGGGGCTTGCAACGCGTTTTCTGTGGCCCGGGATTTCAGTCTTCTCCCATGCCGGCTAGAGATATATTTAGGGTTGCTCGGAAACAACGAACCCGGAGGGTCGAGTTGCATGTGGGGCTGCGTAAAGGCTCCCCTGGGGAGTTCACTTGTACCCAAAGCCTTCCTTTGGGGGCACTTTTGGATGGGCGAAAAGGGCTTGCAACGCATTTCCTGGGCCCTGATTTTTCAGTCGTCTTCGATGCCGGCTAGGGCTATGTTTAGGGATGCTCATGAACAGCGAACCCGGAGGGTCCAGTTGCATGTGGGGCTGCGTAAAGGCTCCCCTGGGGAGTTCACTTGTACACAAAGCCTTCCTTTGGTGACACTTTTGGATGGTCCAAAGGGGCTTGCAACGCATTTCCTGGGGCCTGATTTTTCAGTCGTCTTCGATGCCGGCTAGGGCTATGTTTAGGGATGCTCAGAAACAGCGAACCCGGAGGGTCCAGTTGCATGTGGGGCTGCGTAAAGGCTACCCTGGGGAGTTCACTTGTACCCAAATCCTTCCTTTAGGGGCACTTTTGGATGGCGAAAAGGGCTCGCAACGCATTTCCTGGGGCCTGATTTTTCAGTCGTCATCGCTGCCGGCTAGGTCTATGTTTAGGGATGCTCGGAAACAGCGAACGCGGAGGGTCCAGTGGCATGTGGGGCTGCGTAAAGGCTCCCCTGGGGAGTTCTCTTGTACCCAAAGCCTTCCTTTGGTGGCACTTTTGGATGGGCGAAAAGGGCTCGCAACGCATTTCCTGGGGCCTGATTTTTCAGTCGTCTTCGATGCCGGCTAGGGCTATGTTTAGGGATGTACGGAAACAGCGAACGCGGAGGGTCCAGTGGCATGTGGGGCTGCGTAAAGGCTCCCCTGGGGAGTTCTCTTGTACCCAAAGCCTTCCTTTGGGGGCACTTTTGGATGGGCGAAAAGGGCTCGCAACGCATTTCCCGGGGCCTGATTTTTCAGTCGTCTTCGATGCCGGCTAGGGCTATGTTTAGGGATGCTCGGAAACAGCGAACGCCCAGGGTCCAGTGGCATGTGGGGCTGCGTAAAGGCTCCCCTGGGGAGTTCACTTGTACCCAAAGCCTTCCATTGGGGGCACTTTTGGATGGGCGAAAAGGGCTCGGAACGCATTTCCTGGGGCCTGATTTTTCAGTCATCATCGATGCCGGCTAGGGCTATGTTTAGGGATGCTCGGAAACAGCGAACCCGGAGGGTCCAGTTGCATGTGGGGCTGCATAAATGCTCCCCTGGGGAGTTCACTTGTACCCAAAGCCTTCCATTGGGGGCACTTTTGGATGGTCCAAAGGGGCTTGCAACGCGTTTTCTGGGGCCCGGGATTTCAGTCTTCTCCCATGCCGGCTAGTGATATATTTAGGGTTGCTCGTAAAAATTGAACCCGCAGGGTCGAGTTGCATGTGGGGCTGCGTAAAGGCTCCCCTGGGGAGTTCTCTTGTACCCAAAGCCTTCCTTTGGTGGCACTTTTGGATGGGCGAAAAGGGCTCGGAACGCATTTCCTGGGGCCTGATTTTTCAGTCGTCTTCGATGCCGGCTAGGGCTATGTTTAGGGATGCTCGGAAACAGCGAACGCCGAGGGTCCAGTTGCATGTGGGGCTGCGTAAAGGCTCCCCTGGGGAGTTCTCTTGTACCCAAAGCCTTCCTTTGGTGACACTTTTGTATGGTCCAAAGGGGCTTGCAACGCGTTTTCTGGGGCCGGGTTTTAAGTCTTCTCCCATGCCGGCTAGGGATATATTTAGTGTTGCTCGGAAAAATTGAACCCGCAGGGTCGAGTTGCATGTGGGGCTGCGTAAAGGCTCCCCTGGGGAGTTCTCTTGTACCCAAAGCCTTCCTTTGGTGACACTTTTGGATGGTCCAAAGGGGCTTGCAACGCGTTTTCTGGGGCCCGGGTTTTCAGTCTTCTCCCATGCCGGCTAGGGCTATGTTTAGGGATGCTCGGAAAAATCGAACCCGGAGGGTCCAGTTGCATGTGGGGCTGCGTAAAGGCTCCCCTGGGGAGTTCACTTGTATCCAAAGCCTTCCTTTGGGGGCACTTTTGGATGGTCCAAAGGGGCTCGCAACGCATTTCCAGGGGCCTGATTTTTCATTCGTCTCCGATGACGGCTAGGGCTACGTTTAGGTTTGCTCAGGAACAGCGAACGCAGAAGGTCCAGTGGCATGTGGGGCTGCGTAAAGGCTCCCCTGGGGAGTTCACTTGTACCCAAAGCCTTCCTTTGGGGGCACTTTTGGATGGGCGAAAAGGGCTCGCAACGCATTTCCTGGGGCCTGATTTTTCAGTCGTCTTCGATGCTGGCTAGGGCTATGTTTAGGGATGCTCGGAAACAGCGAACCCGGAGGGTCCAGTTGCATGTGGGGCTGCGTAAAGGCTCCCCTGGGGAGTTCACTTGTACACAAAGCCTTCCTTTGGTGACACTTTTGGATGGTCCAAAGGGGCTTTCAACGCATTTCCTGGGGCCTGATTTTTCATTCGTCTTCGATGCCGGCTAGGGCTATGTTTAGGGATGCTCAGAAACAGCGAACCCGGAGGGTCCAGTTGCATGTGGGGCTGCGTAAAGGCTCCCCTGGGGAGTTCACTTGTACCCAAAGCCTTCCTTTAGGGGCACTTTTGGATGGCGAAAAGGGCTCGCAACGCATTTCCTGGGGCCTGATTTTTCAGTCGTCATCGCTGCCGGCTAGGTCTATGTTTAGGGATGCTCGGAAACAGCGAACGCGGAGGGTCCAGTGGCATGTGGGGCTGCGTAAAGGCTCCCCTGGGGAGTTCTCTTGTACCCAAAGCCTTCCTTTGGTGGCACTTTTGGATGGGCGAAAAGGGCTCGCAACGCATTTTCTGGGGCCTGATTTTTCAGTCGTCTTCGATGCCGGCAAGGGCTATGTTTAGGGATGCTCGGAAACAGCGAATGCGGAGGGTCCAGTGGCATGTGGGGCTGCGTAAAGGCTCCCCTGGGGAGTTCTCTTGTACCCAAAGCCTTCCTTTGGTGGCACTTTTGGATGGGCGAAAAGGGCTCGCAACGCATTTCCTGGGGCCTGATTTTTCAGTCGTCTTCGATGCCGGCTAGGGCTATGTTTAGGGATGTACGGAAACAGCGAACGCGGAGGGTCCAGTGGCATGTGGGGCTGCGTAAAGGCTCCCCTGGGGAGTTCTCTTGTACCCAAAGCCTTCCTTTGGGGGCACTTTTGGATGGGCGAAAAGGGCTCGCAACGCATTTCCTGGGGCCTGATTTTTCAGTCGTCTTCGATGCCGGCTAGGGCTATGTTTAGGGATGCTCGGAAACAGCGAACGCCGAGGGTCCAGTTGCATGTGGGGCTGCGTAAAGGCTCCCCTGGGGAGTTCACTTGTACCCAAAGCCTTCCATTGGGGGCACTTTTGGATGGGCGAAAAGGGCTCGGAACGCATTTCCTGGGGCCTGATTTTTCAGTCGTCATCGATGCCGGCTAGGGCTATGTTTAGGGATGCTCGGAAACAGCGAACCCGGAGGGTCCAGTTGCATGTGGGGCTGCATAAATGCTCCCCTGGGGAGTTCACTTGTACCCAAAGCCTTCCTTTGGGGGCACTTTTGGATGGTCCAAAGGGGCTTGCAACGCGTTTTCTGGGGCCCGGGATTTCAGTCTTCTCCCATGCCGGCTAGTGATATATTTAGGGTTGCTCGTAAAAATTGAACCCGCAGGGTCGAGTTGCATGTGGGGCTGCGTAAAGGCTCCCCTGGGGAGTTCTCTTGTACCCAAAGCCTTCCTTTGGTGGCACTTTTGGATGGGCGAAAAGGGCTCGGAACGCATTTCCTGGGGCCTGATTTTTCAGTCGTCTTCGATGCCGGCTAGGGCTATGTTTAGGGATGCTCGGAAACAGCGAACGCCGAGGGTCCAGTTGCATGTGGGGCTGCGTAAAGGCTCCCCTGGGGAGTTCTCTTGTACCCAAAGCCTTCCTTTGGTGACACTTTTGTATGGTCCAAAGGGGCTTGCAACGCGTTTTCTGGGGCCGGGTTTTAAGTCTTCTCCCATGCCGGCTAGGGATATATTTAGTGTTGCTCGGAAAAATTGAACCCGCAGGGTCGAGTTGCATGTGGGGCTGCGTAAAGGCTCCCCTGGGGAGTTCTCTTGTACCCAAAGCCTTCCTTTGGTGACACTTTTGGATGGTCCAAAGGGGCTTGCAACGCGTTTTCTGGGGCCCGGGTTTTCAGTCTTCTCCCATGCCGGCTAGGGCTATGTTTAGGGATGCTCGGAAAAATCGAACCCGGAGGGTCCAGTTGCATGTGGGGCTGCGTAAAGGCTCCCCTGGGGAGTTCACTTGTATCCAAAGCCTTCCTTTGGGGGCACTTTTGGATGGTCCAAAGGGGCTCGCAACGCATTTCCAGGGGCCTGATTTTTCATTCGTCTCCGATGACGGCTAGGGCTACGTTTAGGTTTGCTCAGGAACAGCGAACGCAGAAGGTCCAGTGGCATGTGGGGCTGCGTAAAGGCTCCCCTGGGGAGTTCACTTGTACCCAAAGCCTTCCTTTGGGGGCACTTTTGGATGGGCGAAAAGGGCTCGCAACGCATTTCCTGGGGCCTGATTTTTCAGTCGTCTTCGATGCCGGCTAGGGCTATGTTTAGGGATGCTCGGAAACAGCGAACCCGGAGGGTCCAGTTGCATGTGGGGCTGCGTAAAGGCTCCCCTGGGGAGTTCACTTGTACACAAAGCCTTCCTTTGGTGACACTTTTGGATGGTCCAAAGGGGCTTTCAACGCATTTCCTGGGGCCTGATTTTTCATTCGTCTTCGATGCCGGCTAGGGCTATGTTTAGGGATGCTCAGAAACAGCGAACCCGGAGGGTCCAGTTGCATGTGGGGCTGCGTAAAGGCTCCCCTGGGGAGTTCACTTGTACCCAAAGCCTTCCTTTAGGGGCACTTTTGGATGGCGAAAAGGGCTCGCAACGCATTTCCTGGGGCCTGATTTTTCAGTCGTCATCGCTGCCGGCTAGGTCTATGTTTAGGGATGCTCGGAAACAGCGAACGCGGAGGGTCCAGTGGCATGTGGGGCTGCGTAAAGGCTCCCCTGGGGAGTTCTCTTGTACCCAAAGCCTTCCTTTGGTGGCACTTTTGGATGGGCGAAAAGGGCTCGCAACGCATTTTCTGGGGCCTGATTTTTCAGTCGTCTTCGATGCCGGCAAGGGCTATGTTTAGGGATGCTCGGAAACAGCGAACGCGGAGGGTCCAGTGGCATGTGGGGCTGCGTAAAGGCTCCCCTGGGGAGTTCACTTGTATCCAAAGCCTTCCTTTGGGGGCACTTTTGGATGGTCCAAAGGGGCTCGCAACGCATTTCCAGGGGCCTGATTTTTCATTCGTCTCCGATGACGGCTAGGGCTACGTTTAGGTTTGCTCAGGAACAGCGAACGCAGAAGGTCCAGTGGCATGTGGGGCTGCGTAAAGGCTCCCCTGGGGAGTTCACTTGTACCCAAAGCCTTCCTTTGGGGGCACTTTTGGATGGGCGAAAAGGGCTCGCAACGCATTTCCTGGGGCCTGATTTTTCAGTCGTCTTCGATGCCGGCTAGGGCTATGTTTAGGGATGCTCGGAAACAGCGAACCCGGAGGGTCCAGTTGCATGTGGGGCTGCGTAAAGGCTCCCCTGGGGAGTTCACTTGTACACAAAGCCTTCCTTTGGTGACACTTTTGGATGGTCCAAAGGGGCTTTCAACGCATTTCCTGGGGCCTGATTTTTCATTCGTCTTCGATGCCGGCTAGGGCTATGTTTAGGGATGCTCGGAAACAGCGAACCCGGAGGGTCCAGTTGCATGTGGGGCTGCGTAAAGGCTCCCCTGGGGAGTTCACTTGTACCCAAAGCCTTCCTTTAGGGGCACTTTTGGATGGCGAAAAGGGCTCGCAACGCATTTCCTGGGGCCTGATTTTTCAGTCGTCATCGCTGCCGGCTAGGTCTATGTTTAGGGATGCTCGGAAACAGCGAACGCGGAGGGTCCAGTGGCATGTGGGGCTGCGTAAAGGCTCCCCTGGGGAGTTCTCTTGTACCCAAAGCCTTCCTTTGGTGGCACTTTTGGATGGGCGAAAAGGGCTCGCAACGCATTTTCTGGGGCCTGATTTTTCAGTCGTCTTCGATGCCGGCAAGGGCTATGTTTAGGGATGCTCGGAAACAGCGAACGCGGAGGGTCCAGTGGCATGTGGGGCTGCGTAAAGGCTCCCCTGGGGAGTTCTCTTGTACCCAAAGCCTTCCTTTGGGGGCACTTTTGGATGGGCGAAAAGGGCTCGCAACGCATTTCCTGGGGCCTGATTTTTCAGTCGTCTTCGATGCCGGCTAGGGCTATGTTTAGGGATGCTCGGAAACAGCGAACGCCCAGGGTCCAGTTGCATGTGGGGCTGCGTAAAGGCTCCCCTGGGGAGTTCACTTGTACCCAAAGCCTTCCATTGGGGGCACTTTTGGATGGGCGAAAAGGGCTCGGAACGCATTTCCTGGGGCCTGATTTTTCAGTCATCATCGATGCCGGCTAGGGCTATGTTTAGGGATGCTCGGAAACAGCGAACCCGGAGGGTCCAGTTGCATGTGGGGCTGCATAAATGCTCCCCTGGGGAGTTCACTTGTACCCAAAGCCTTCCTTTGGGGGCACTTTTGGATGGTCCAAAGGGGCTTGCAACGCGTTTTCTGGGGCCCGGGATTTCAGTCTTCTCCCATGCCGGCTAGTGATATATTTAGGGTTGCTCGTAAAAATTGAACCCGCAGGGTCGAGTTGCATGTGGGGCTGCGTAAAGGCTCCCCTGGGGAGTTCACTTGTACCCAAAGCCTTCCTTTGGGGGCACTTTTGGATGGGCGAAAAGGGCTCGCAACGCATTTCCTGGGGCCTGATTTTTCAGTCGTCTTCGATGCCGGCTAGGGCTATCTTTAGCGATGCTCGGAAACAGCGAACCCGGAGGGTCCAGTTGCATGTGGGGCTGCATAAATGCTCCCCTGGGGAGTTCACTTGTACCCAAAGCCTTCCTTTGGTGACACTTTTGGATGGTCCAAAGGGGCTTGCAACGCGTTTTCTGTGGCCCGGGATTTCAGTCTTCTCCCATGCCGGCTAGAGATATATTTAGGGTTGCTCGGAAAAATTGAACCCGCAGGGTCGAGTTGCATGTGGGGCTGCGTAAAGGCTCCTATGGGGAGTTCACTTGTACCCAAAGCCTTCCTTTGGGGGCACTTTTGGATGGGCGAAAAGGGCTCGGAACGCATTTCCTGAGGCCTGATTTTTCAGTCGTCTTCGATGCCGGCTAGGGCTATGTTTAGGGATGCTCGGAAACAGCGAACGCGGAGGGTCCAGTGGCATGTGGGGCTGCGTAAAGGTTCCCCTGGGGAGTTCTCTTGTACCCAAAGCCTTCCTTTGGGGGCACTTTTGGATGGGCGAAAAGGGCTCGCAACGCATTTCCTGGGGCCTGATTTTTCAGTCGTCTTCGATGCCGGCTAGGGCTATGTTTAGGGATGCTCGGAAACAGCGAACGCCGAGGGTCCAGTTGCATGTGGGGCTGCGTAAAGGCTCCCCTGGGGAGTTCTCTTGTACCCAAAGCCTTCCTTTGGTGACACTTTTGTATGGTCCAAAGGGGCTTGCAACGCGTTTTCTGGGGCCGGGTTTTAAGTCTTCTCCCATGCCGGCTAGGGATATATTTAGTGTTGCTCGGAAAAATCGAACCCGAAGGGTCCAGTTGCATGTGGGGCTGCGTAAAGGCTCCCCTGGGGAGTTCTCTTGTACCCAAAGCCTTCCTTTGGTGACACTTTTGGATGGTCCAAAGGGGCTCGCAACGCGTTTTCTGGGGCCCGGGTTTTCAGTCTTCTCCCATGCCGGCTAGGGCTATGTTTAGGGATGCTCGGAAAAATCGAACCCGGAGGGTCCAGTTGCATGTGGGGCTGCGTAAAGGCTCCCCTGGGGAGTTCACTTGTATCCAAAGCCTTCCTTTGGGGGCACTTTTGGATGGTCCAAAGGGGCTCGCAACGCATTTCCAGGGGCCTGATTTTTCATTCGTCTCCGATGACGGCTAGTGCTACGTTTAGGTTTGCTCAGGAACAGCGAACGCAGAAGGTCCAGTGGCATGTGGGGCTGCGTAAAGGCTCCCCTGGGGAGTTCACTTGTACCCAAAGCCTTCCTTTGGGGGCACTTTTGGATGGGCGAAAAGGGCTCGGAACGCATTTCCTGGGGCCTGATTTTTCAGTCATCATCGATGCCGGCTAGGGCTATGTTTAGGGATGCTCGGAAACAGCGAACCCGGAGGGTCCAGTTGCATGTGGGGCTGCATAAATGATCCCCTGGGGAGTTCACTTGTACCCAAAGCCTTCCTTTGGTGACAGTTTTGGATGGTCCAAAGGGGCTTGCAACGCGTTTTCTGGGGCCCGGGTTTTCAGTCTTCTCCCATGCCGGCTAGTGATATATTTAGGGTTGCTCGGAAAAATTGAACCCGCAGGGTCGAGTTGCATGTGGGGCTGCGTAAAGGCTCCCCTGGGGAGTTCACTTGTACCCAAAGCCTTCCTTTGGGGGCACTTTTGGATGGGCGAAAAGGGCTCGCAACGCATTTCCTGGGGCCTGATTTTTCAGTCGTCATCGATGCCGGATAGGGCTATGTTTAGGGATGCTCGGAAACAGCAAACCCGGAGGGTCCAGTTGCATGTGGGGCTGCGTAAAGGCTCCCCTGGGGAGTTCACTTGTACCCAAAGCCTTCCTTTGGTGACAGTTTTGGATGGTTCAAAGGGGCTCGCAACGCATTTCCTGGGGCCTGATTTTTCAGTCGTCTTCGATGCCGGCTAGGGCTATATTTAGCGATGCTCGGAAACAGCGAACCCGGAGGGTCCAGTTGCATGTGGGGCTGCATAAATGCTCCCCTGGGGAGTTCACTTGTACCCAAAGCCTTCCTTTGGTGACACTTTTGGATGGTCCAAAGGGGCTTGCAACGCGTTTTCTGGGGCCCGGGTTTTCAGTCTTCTCCCATGCCGGCTAGGGATATATTTAGGGTTGCTCGGAAAAATTGAACCCGCAGGGTCGAGTTGCATGTGGGGCTGCGTAAAGGCTCCCCTGGGGAGTTCACTTGTACCCAAAGCCTTCCTTTGGGGGCACTTTTGGATGGGCGAAAAGGGCTCGGAACGCATTTCTTGGGGCCTGATTTTTCAGTCGTCATCGATGCCGGCTAGGGCTATGTTTAGGGATGCTCGGAAACAGCGAACCCGGAGGGTCCAGTTGCATGTGGGGCTGCGTAAAGGCTCCCCTGGGGAGTTCACTTGTACCCAAAGCCTTCCTTTGGAAGCACTTTTGGATGGTCCAAAGGGGCTTGCAACGCGTTTTCTGGGGCCCGGGTTTTCAGTCTTCTCCGATGCCGGCTAGGGCTATGTTTACGGATGCTCGGAAACAGCAAACCCGGAGGGTCCAGTTGCATGTGGGGCTGCGTAAAGGCTCCCCTGGGGAGTTCACTTGTACCCAAAGCCTTCCTTTGGTGGCTCTTTTGGATGGGCGAAAAGGGCTCGCAACGCATTTCCTGGGTCCTGATTTTTCAGTCGTCTTCGATGCCGGCTAGGGCTATGTTTAGGGATGCTCGGAAACAGCGAACCCGGAGGGTCCAGTTGCATGTGGGGCTGCGTAAACGCTCCCCTGCGGAGATCACTTGTACCCAAAGCCTTCCTTTGGGGGCACTTTTGGATGGTCCTAAGGGGCTTGCAACGCGTTTTCTGGGGCCCGGGTTTTCAGTCTTCTCCCATGCCGGCTAGGGATATATTTACGGATGCTCGGAAACAGCGAACCCGGAGGGTCCAGTTGCATGTGGGGCTGCGTAAAGGCTCCCCTGGGGAGTTCACTTGTACCCAAAGCCTTCCTTTGGTGGCACTTTTGGATGGGCGAAAAGGGCTCGCAACGCATTTCCTGGGGCCTGATTTTTCAGTCGTCTTCGATGCCGGCTAGGGCTATGTTTAGGGATGTACGGAAACAGCGAACGCGGAGGGTCCAGTGGCATGTGGGGCTGCGTAAAGGCTCCCCTGGGGAGTTCTCTTGTACCCAAAGCCTTCCTTTGGGGGCACTTTTGGATGGGCGAAAAGGGCTCGCAACGCATTTCCCGGGGCCTGATTTTTCAGTCGTCTTCGATGCCGGCTAGGGCTATGTTTAGGGATGCTCGGAAACAGCGAACGCCCAGGGTCCAGTTGCATGTGGGGCTGCGTAAAGGCTCCCCTGGGGAGTTCACTTGTACCCAAAGCCTTCCATTGGGGGCACTTTTGGATGGGCGAAAAGGGCTCGGAACGCATTTCCTGGGGCCTGATTTTTCAGTCATCATCGATGCCGGCTAGGGCTATGTTTAGGGATGCTCGGAAACAGCGAACCCGGAGGGTCCAGTTGCATGTGGGGCTGCATAAATGCTCCCCTGGGGAGTTCACTTGTACCCAAAGCCTTCCTTTGGTGACAGTTTTGGATGGTCCAAAGGGGCTTGCAACGCGTTTTCTGGGGCCCGGGTTTTCAGTCTTCTCCCATGCTGGCTAGTGATATATTTAGGGTTGCTCGGAAAAATTGAACCCGCAGGGTCGAGTTGCATGTGGGGCTGCGTAAAGGCTCCCCTGGGGAGTTCACTTGTACCCAAAGCCTTCCTTTGGGGGCACTTTTGGATGGGCGAAAAGGGCTCGCAACGCATTTCCTGGGGCCTGATTTTTCAGTCGTCATCGATGCCGGATAGGGCTATGATTAGGGATGCTCGGAAACAGCAAACCCGGAGGGTCCAGTTGCATGTGGGGCTGCGTAAAGGCTCCCCTGGGGAGTTCACTTGTACCCAAAGCCTTCCTTTGGTGAGAGTTTTGGATGGTTCAAAGGGGCTCGCAACGCATTTCCTGGGGCCTGATTTTTCAGTCGTCTTCGATGCCGGCTAGGGCTATGTTTAGCGATGCTCGGAAACAGCGAACCTGGAGGGTCCAGTTGCATGTGGGGCTGCATAAATGCTCCCCTGGGGAGTTCACTTGTACCCAAAGCCTTCCTTTGGTGACACTTTTGGATGGTCCAAAGGGGCTTGCAACGCGTTTTCTGGGGCCCGGATTTTCAGTCGTCTCCTATGCCTGCTAGTGATATATTTAGGGTTGCTCGCAAAAATCGAACCCGAAGGGTCCAGTTGCATGTGGGGCTGCGTAAAGGCTCCCCTGGGGAGTTCTCTTGTACCCAAAGCCTTCCTTTGGTGACACTTTTGGATGGTCCAAAGGGGCTTGCAACGCATTTCCTGGGGCCTGATTTTTCAGTCGTCTTCGATGCCGGCTAGGGCTATGTTTAGGGATGCTCGGAAACAGCGAACCCGGAGGGTCCAGTTGCATGTGGGGCTGCGTAAAGGCTCCCCTGGGGAGTTCACTTGTACCCAAAGCCTTCCTTTGGGGGCGCTATTGGATGGTCCAAAGGGGCTTGCAACGCGTTTTCTGGGGCCCGGGTTTTCAGTCTTCTCCGATGACGGCTAGGGCTATGTTTACGGATGCTCGGAAACAGCGAACCCGGAGGGTCCAGTTGCATGTGGGGCTGCGTAAAGGCTCCCCTGCGGAGATCACTTGTACCCAAAGCCTTCCTTTGGGGGCACTTTTGGATGGGCGAAAAGGGCTCGGAACGCATTTCCCGGGGCCTGATTTTTCAGTCATCATCCATTCCGGCTAGGGCTATGTTTAGGGATGCTCGGAAACAGCGAACCCGGAGGGTCCAGTTGCATGTGGGGCTGCGTAAAGGCTCCCCTGGGGAGTTCACTTGTACCCAAAGCCTTCCTTTGGTGACACTTTTGGATGGTCCAAAGAGGCTTGCAACGCTTTTTCTGGGGCCCGGGTTTTCAGACTTCTCCCATGCCGGCTAGTGATATATTAAGGTTTGCTCGCAAAAATCGAACCCGGAGGGTCCAGTTGCATGTGGGGCTGCGTAAAGGCTCCCCTGGGGAGTTCACTTGTACACAAAGCCTTCCTTTGGTGACACTTTTGGATGGTCCAAAGGGGCTTGCAACGCGTTTTCTGGGGCCCGGGTTTTTCAGTCGTCTTCGATGCCGGCTAGGGCTATGTTTAGGGATGCTCAGAAACAGCGAACCCGGAGGGTCCAGTTGCATGTGGGGCTGCGTAAAGGCTCCCCTGGGGAGTTCACTTGTACCCAAAGCCTTCCTTTGGGGGCACTTTTGGATGGGCGAAAAGGACTTGCAACGCATTTCCTGGGGCCTGATTTTTCAGTTGTCTTCGATGCCGGCTAGGGCTATGTTTAGGGATGCTCGGAAACAACGAACCCGGAGGGTCCAGTTGCATGTGGGGCTGCGTAAAGGCTCCCCTGGGGAGTTCACTTGTACCCAAAGCCTTCCTTTGGGGGCGCTATTGGATGGTCCAAAGGGGCTTGCAATGCGTTTTCTGGGGCCCGGGTTTTCAGTCTTCTCCCATGCCGGCTAGGGCTATGTTTACGGATGCTCGGAAACAGCGAACCCGGAGGGTCCAGTTGCATGTGGGGCTGCGTAAAGGCTCCCCTGCGGAGATCACTTGTACCCAAAGCCTTCCTTTGGGGGCACTTTTGGATGGGCGAAAAGGGCTCGCAACGCATTTCCTGGGGCCTGATTTTTCAGTCGTCATCGATGCCGGATAGGGCTATGTTTAGGGATGCTCGGAAACAGCAAACCCGGAGGGTCCAGTTGCATGTGGGGCTGCGTAAAGGCTCCCCTGGGGAGTTCACTTGTACCCAAAGCCTTCCTTTGGTGACAGTTTTGGATGGTTCAAAGGGGCTCGCAACGCATTTCCTGGGGCCTGATTTTTCAGTCGTCTTCGATGCCGGCTAGGGCTATATTTAGCGATGCTCGGAAACAGCAAACCCGGAGGGTCCAGTTGCATGTGGGGCTGCATAAATGCTCCCCTGGGGAGTTCACTTGTACCCAAAGCCTTCCTTTGGTGACACTTTTGGATGGTCCAAAGGGGCTTGCAACGCGTTTTCTGGGGCCCGGGTTTTCAGTCTTCTCCCATGCCGGCTAGGGATATATTTAGGGTTGCTCGGAAAAATTGAACCCGCAGGGTCGAGTTGCATGTGGGGCTGCGTAAAGGCTCCCCTGGGGAGTTCACTTGTACCCAAAGCCTTCCTTTGGGGGCACTTTTGGATGGGCGAAAAGGGCTCGGAACGCATTTCTTGGGGCCTGATTTTTCAGTCGTCATCGATGCCGGCTAGGGCTATGTTTAGGGATGCTCGGAAACAGCGAACCCGGAGGGTCCAGTTGCATGTGGGGCTGCGTAAAGGCTCCCCTGGGGAGTTCACTTGTACCCAAAGCCTTCCTTTGCGGGCGCTTTTGGATGGTCCAAAGGGGCTTGCAACGCGTTTTCTGGGGCCCGGGTTTTCAGTCTTCTCCGATGCCGGCTAGGGCTATGTTTAGGGATGCTCGGAAACAGCGAACCCGGAGGGTCCAGTTGCATGTGGGGCTGCGTAAAGGCTCCCCTGGGGAGTTCACTTGTACCCAAAGCCTTCCTTTGGGGGCACTTTTGGATGGGCGAAAAGGGCTCGGAACGCATTTCCCGGGGCCTGATTTTTCAGTCATCATCCATTCCGGCTAGGGCTATATTTAGGGATGCTCGGAAACAACGAACCCGGAGGGTCCAGTTGCATGTGGGGCTGCGTAAAGGCTCCCCTGGGGAGTTCACTTGTACCCAAAGCCTTCCTTTGGGGGCACTTTTGGATGGGCGAAAAGGGCTCGCAACGCATTTCCTGGGGCCTGATTTTTCAGTTGTCTTCGATGCCGGCTAGGGCTATGTTTAGGGATGCTCGGAAACAGCGAACCCGGAGGGTCCAGTTGCATGTGGGGCTGCGTAAAGGCTCCCCTGCGGAGATCACTTGTACCCAAAGCCTTCCTTTGGGGGCACTTTTGGATGGTCCAATGGGGCTTGCAACGCGTTTTCTGGGGCCAGGGTTTTCAGTCTTGTCCCATGCCGGCTAGGGATATGTTTAGGGATGCTCGGAAACAGCGAACCCGGAGGGTCCAGTTGCATGTGGGGCTGCGTAAAGGCTCCCCTGGGGAGTTCACTTGTATCCAAAGCCTTCCTTTGGTGGCACTTTTGGATGGGCGAAAAGGGCTCGCAACGCATTTCCTGGGGCCGGATTTTTCAGTCATCATCGATGCCGGCTAGGGCTATGTTTAGGGATGCTCGGAAACAGCGAACCCGGAGGGTCCAGTTGCATGTGGGGCTGCATAAATGCTCCCCTGGGGAGTTCACTTGTACCCAAAGCCTTCCTTTGGTGACAGTTTTGGATGGTCCAAAGGGGCTTGCAACGCGTTTTCTGGGGCCCGGGTTTTCAGTCTTCTCCCATGCTGGCTAGTGATATATTTAGGGTTGCTCGGAAAAATTGAACCCGCAGGGTCCAGTTGCATGTGGGGCTGCGTAAAGGCTCCCCTGGGGAGTTCACTTGTACCCAAAGCCTTCCATTGGGGGCACTTTTGGATGGGCGAAAAGGGCTCGGAACGCATTTCCTGGGGCCTGATTTTTCAGTCATCATCGATGCCGGCTAGGGCTATGTTTAGGGATGCTCGGAAACAGCGAACCCGGAGGGTGCAGTTGCATGTGGGGCTGCATAAATGCTCCCCTGGGGAGTTCACTTGTACCCAAAGCCTTCCTTTGGTGACAGTTTTGGATGGTCCAAAGGGGCTTGCAACGCGTTTTCTGGGGCCCGGGTTTTCAGTCTTCTCCCATGCCGGCTAGTGATATATTTAGGGTTGCTCGGAAAAATTGAACCCGCAGGGTCGAGTTGCATGTGGGGCTGCGTAAAGGCTCCCCTGGGGAGTTCACTTGTACCCAAAGCCTTCCTTTGGGGGCACTTTTGGATGGGCGAAAAGGGCTCGCAACGCATTTCCTGGGGCCTGATTTTTCAGTCGTCATCGATGCCGGATAGGGCTATGTTTAGGGATGCTCGGAAACAGCAAACCCGGAGGGTCCAGTTGCATGTGGGGCTGCGTAAAGGCTCCCCTGGGGAGTTCACTTGTACCCAAAGCCTTCCTTTGGTGACAGTTTTGGATGGTTCAAAGGGGCTCGCAACGCATTTCCTGGGGCCTGATTTTTCAGTCGTCTTCGATGCCGGCTAGGGCTATGTTTAGGGATGCTCGGAAACAGCGAACCCGGAGGGTCCAGTTGCATGTGGGGCTGCGTAAAGGCTCCCCTGGGGAGTTCACTTGTACCCAAAGCCTTCCTTTGCGGGCGCTTTTGGATGGTCCAAAGGGGCTTGCAACGCGTTTTCTGGGGCCCGGGTTTTCAGTCTTCTCCGATGACGGCTAGGGCTATGTTTACGGATGCTCGGAAACAGCGAACCCGGAGGGTCCAGTTGCATGTGGGGCTGCGTAAAGGCTCCCCTGGGGAGTTCACTTGTACCCAAAGCCTTCCTTTGGAAGCACTTTTGGATGGGCGAAAAGGGCTCAGAACGCATTTCCCGGGGCCTGATTTTTCAGTCATCATCCATTCCGGCTAGGGATATGTTTAGGGATGCTCGGAAACAACGAACCCGGAGGGTCCAGTTGCATGTGGGGCTGCGTAAAGGCTCCCCTGGGGAGTTCACTTGTACCCAAAGCCTTCCTTTGGTGGCACTTTTGGATGGGCGAAAAGGGCTCGCAATGCATTTCCTGGGTCCTGATTTTTCAGTCGTCTTCGATGCCGGCTAGGGCTATGTTTAGGGATGCTCGGAAACAGCGAACCCGGAGGGTCCAGTTGCATGTGGGGCTGCGTAAAGGCTCCCCTGCGGAGATCACTTGTACCCAAAGCCTTCCTTTGGGGGCACTTTTGGATGGTCCTAAGGGGCTTGCAACGCGTTTTCTGGGGCCCGGGTTTTCAGTCTTCTCCCATGCCGGCTAGGGATATGTTTAGGGATGCTCGGAAACAGCGAACCCGGAGGGTCCAGTTGCATGTGGGGCTGCGTAAAGGCTCCCCTGGGGAGTTCACTTGTATCCAAAGCCTTCCTTTGGTGGCACTTTTGGATGGGCGAAAAGGGCTCGCAACGCATTTCCTGGGGCCTGATTTTTCAGTCGTCTTCGATGCCGGCTAGGGCTATGTTTAGGGATGCTCGGAAACAGCGAACGCGGAGGGTCCAGTGGCATGTGGGGCTGCGTAAAGGCTCCCCTGGGGAGTTCTCTTGTACCCAAAGCCTTCCTTTGGGGGCACTTTTGGATGGGCGAAAAGGGCTCGCAACGCATTTCCTGGGGCCTGATTTTTCAGTCGTCTTTGATGCCGGCTAGGGCTATGTTTAGGGATGCTCGGAAACAGCGAACGCCCAGGGTCCAGTTGCATGTGGGGCTGCGTAAAGGCTCCCCTGGGGAGTTCACTTGTACCCAAAGCCTTCCATTGGGGGCACTTTTGGATGGGCGAAAAGGGCACGGAACGCATTTCCTGGGGCCTGATTTTTCAGTCATCATCGATGCCGGCTAGGGCTATGTTTAGGGATGCTCGGAAACAGCGAACCCGGAGGGTCCAGTTGCATGTGGGGCTGCATAAATGCTCCCCTGGGGAGTTCACTTGTACCCAAAGCCTTCCTTTGGTGACAGTTTTGGATGGTCCAAAGGGGCTTGCAACGCGTTTTCTGGGGCCCGGGTTTTCAGTCTTCTCCCATGCCGGCTAGTGATATATTTAGGGTTGCTCGGAAAAATTGAACCCGCAGGGTCGAGTTGCATGTGGGGCTGCGTAAAGGCTCCCCTGGGGAGTTCACTTGTACCCAAAGCCTTCCTTTGGGGGCACTTTTGGATGGGCGAAAAGGGCTCGCAACGCATTTCCTGGGGCCTGATTTTTCAGTCGTCATCGATGCCGGATAGGGCTATGATTAGGGATGCTCGGAAACAGCAAACCCGGAGGGTCCAGTTGCATGTGGGGCTGCGTAAAGGCTCCCCTGGGGAGTTCACTTGTACCCAAAGCCTTCCTTTGGTGAGAGTTTTGGATGGTTCAAAGGGGCTCGCAACGCATTTCCTGGGGCCTGATTTTTCAGTCGTCTTCGATGCCGGCTAGGGCTATGTTTAGCGATGCTCGGAAACAGCGAACCTGGAGGGTCCAGTTGCATGTGGGGCTGCATAAATGCTCCCCTGGGGAGTTCACTTGTACCCAAAGCCTTCCTTTGGTGACACTTTTGGATGGTCCAAAGGGGCTTGCAACGCGTTTTCTGGGGCCCGGATTTTCAGTCGTCTCCTATGCCTGCTAGTGATATATTTAGGGTTGCTCGCAAAAATCGAACCCGAAGGGTCCAGTTGCATGTGGGGCTGCGTAAAGGCTCCCCTGGGGAGTTCTCTTGTACCCAAAGCCTTCCTTTGGTGACACTTTTGGATGGTCCAAAGGGGCTTGCAACGCATTTCCTGGGGCCTGATTTTTCAGTCGTCTTCGATGCCGGCTAGGGCTATGTTTAGGGATGCTCGGAAACAGCGAACCCGGAGGGTCCAGTTGCATGTGGGGCTGCGTAAAGGCTCCCCTGGGGAGTTCACTTGTACCCAAAGCCTTCCTTTGGGGGCGCTATTGGATGGTCCAAAGGGGCTTGCAACGCGTTTTCTGGGGCCCGGGTTTTCAGTCTTCTCCGATGACGGCTAGGGCTATGTTTACGGATGCTCGGAAACAGCGAACCCGGAGGGTCCAGTTGCATGTGGGGCTGCGTAAAGGCTCCCCTGGGGAGTTCACTTGTACCCAAAGCCTTCCTTTGGAAGCACTTTTGGATGGGCGAAAAGGGCTCAGAACGCATTTCCCGGGGCCTGATTTTTCAGTCATCATCCATTCCGGCTAGGGATATGTTTAGGGATGCTCGGAAACAACGAACCCGGAGGGTCCAGTTGCATGTGGGGCTGCGTAAAGGCTCCCCTGGGGAGTTCACTTGTACCCAAAGCCTTCCTTTGGTGGCACTTTTGGATGGGCGAAAAGGGCTCGCAATGCATTTCCTGGGTCCTGATTTTTGAGTCGTCTTCGATGCCGGCTAGGGCTATGTTTAGGGATGCTCGGAAACAGCGAACCCGGAGGGTCCAGTTGCATGTGGGGCTGCGTAAAGGCTCCCCTGCGGAGATCACTTGTACCCAAAGCCTTCCTTTGGGGGCACTTTTGGATGGTCCTAAGGGGCTTGCAACGCGTTTTCTGGGGCCCGGGTTTTCAGTCTTCTCCCATGCCGGCTAGGGATATGTTTAGGGATGCTCGGAAACAGCGAACCCGGAGGGTCCAGTTGCATGTGGGGCTGCGTAAAGGCTCCCCTGGGGAGTTCACTTGTATCCAAAGCCTTCCTTTGGTGGCACTTTTGGATGGGCGAAAAGGGCTCGCAACGCATTTCCTGGGGCCTGATTTTTCAGTCGTCTTCGATGCCGGCTAGGGCTATGTTTAGGGATGCTCGGAAACAGCGAACGCGGAGGGTCCAGTGGCATGTGGGGCTGCGTAAAGGCTCCCCTGGGGAGTTCTCTTGTACCCAAAGCCTTCCTTTGGGGGCACTTTTGGATGGGCGAAAAGGGCTCGCAACGCATTTCCTGGGGCCTGATTTTTCAGTCGTCTTTGATGCCGGCTAGGGCTATGTTTAGGGATGCTCGGAAACAGCGAACGCCCAGGGTCCAGTTGCATGTGGGGCTGCGTAAAGGCTCCCCTGGGGAGTTCACTTGTACCCAAAGCCTTCCATTGGGGGCACTTTTGGATGGGCGAAAAGGGCACGGAACGCATTTCCTGGGGCCTGATTTTTCAGTCATCATCGATGCCGGCTAGGGCTATGTTTAGGGATGCTCGGAAACAGCGAACCCGGAGGGTCCAGTTGCATGTGGGGCTGCATAAATGCTCCCCTGGGGAGTTCACTTGTACCCAAAGCCTTCCTTTGGTGACAGTTTTGGATGGTCCAAAGGGGCTTGCAACGCGTTTTCTGGGGCCCGGGTTTTCAGTCTTCTCCCATGCCGGCTAGTGATATATTTAGGGTTGCTCGGAAAAATTGAACCCGCAGGGTCGAGTTGCATGTGGGGCTGCGTAAAGGCTCCCCTGGGGAGTTCACTTGTACCCAAAGCCTTCCTTTGGGGGCACTTTTGGATGGGCGAAAAGGGCTCGCAACGCATTTCCTGGGGCCTGATTTTTCAGTCGTCATCGATGCCGGATAGGGCTATGATTAGGGATGCTCGGAAACAGCAAACCCGGAGGGTCCAGTTGCATGTGGGGCTGCGTAAAGGCTCCCCTGGGGAGTTCACTTGTACCCAAAGCCTTCCTTTGGTGAGAGTTTTGGATGGTTCAAAGGGGCTCGCAACGCATTTCCTGGGGCCTGATTTTTCAGTCGTCTTCGATGCCGGCTAGGGCTATGTTTAGCGATGCTCGGAAACAGCGAACCTGGAGGGTCCAGTTGCATGTGGGGCTGCATAAATGCTCCCCTGGGGAGTTCACTTGTACCCAAAGCCTTCCTTTGGTGACACTTTTAGATGGTCCAAAGGGGCTTGCAACGCGTTTTCTGGGGCCCGGATTTTCAGTCGTCTCCTATGCCTGCTAGTGATATATTTAGGGTTGCTCGCAAAAATCGAACCCGAAGGGTCCAGTTGCATGTGGGGCTGCGTAAAGGCTCCCCTGGGGAGTTCTCTTGTACCCAAAGCCTTCCTTTGGTGACACTTTTGGATGGTCCAAAGGGGCTTGCAACGCATTTCCTGGGGCCTGATTTTTCAGTCGTCTTCGATGCCGGCTAGGGCTATGTTTAGGGATGCTCGGAAACAGCGAACCCGGAGGGTCCAGTTGCATGTGGGGCTGCGTAAAGGCTCCCCTGGGGAGTTCACTTGTACCCAAAGCCTTCCTTTGGGGGCGCTATTGGATGGTCCAAAGGGGCTTGCAACGCGTTTTCTGGGGCCCGGGTTTTCAGTCTTCTCCGATGACGGCTAGGGCTATGTTTACGGATGCTCGGAAACAGCGAACCCGGAGGGTCCAGTTGCATGTGGGGCTGCGTAAAGGCTCCCCTGCGGAGATCACTTGTACCCAAAGCCTTCCTTTGGGGGCACTTTTGGATGGGCGAAAAGGGCTCGGAACGCATTTCCCGGGGCCTGATTTTTCAGTCATCATCCATTCCGGCTAGGGCTATGTTTAGGGATGCTCGGAAACAGCGAACCCGGAGGGTCCAGTTGCATGTGGGGCTGCGTAAAGGCTCCCCTGGGGAGTTCACTTGTACCCAAAGCCTTCCTTTGGTGACACTTTTGGATGGTCCAAAGAGGCTTGCAACGCTTTTTCTGGGGCCCGGGTTTTCAGACTTCTCCCATGCCGGCTAGTGATATATTAAGGTTTGCTCGCAAAAATCGAACCCGGAGGGTCCAGTTGCATGTGGGGCTGCGTAAAGGCTCCCCTGGGGAGTTCACTTGTACACAAAGCCTTCCTTTGGTGACACTTTTGGATGGTCCAAAGGGGCTTGCAACGCGTTTTCTGGGGCCCGGGTTTTTCAGTCGTCTTCGATGCCGGCTAGGGCTATGTTTAGGGATGCTCAGAAACAGCGAACCCGGAGGGTCCAGTTGCATGTGGGGCTGCGTAAAGGCTCCCCTGGGGAGTTCACTTGTACCCAAAGCCTTCCTTTGGGGGCACTTTTGGATGGGCGAAAAGGACTTGCAACGCATTTCCTGGGGCCTGATTTTTCAGTTGTCTTCGATGCCGGCTAGGGCTATGTTTAGGGATGCTCGGAAACAACGAACCCGGAGGGTCCAGTTGCATGTGGGGCTGCGTAAAGGCTCCCCTGGGGAGTTCTCTTGTACCCAAAGCCTTCCTTTGGGGAACTTTTGGATGGGCGAAAAGGGCTTGCAACGCATTTCCTGGGGCCTGATTTTTCAGTCGTCTTCTATGCGGGCTAGGGCTATGTTTAGGGATGCTCATAAACAGCGAACCCGGAGGGTCCAGTTGCATGTGGGGCTGCGTAAAGGCTCCCCTGGGGAGTTCACTTGTACACAAAGCCTTCCTTTGGTGACACTTTTGGATGGTCCAAAGGGGCTCGCAACGCATTTCCTGGGGCCTGATTTTTCAGTCGTCTTCGATGCCGGCTAGGGCTATGTTTAGGGATGCTCGGAAACAGCGAACGCGGAGGGTCCAGTGGCATGTGGGGCTGCGTAAAGGCTCCCCTGGGGAGTTCTCTTGTACCCAAAGCCTTCCTTTGGGGGCACTTTTGGATGGGCGAAAAGGGCTCGCAATGCATTTCCTGGGGCCTGATTTTTCAGTCGTCTTCGATGCCGCCTGGGGCTATGTTTAGGGATGCTCGGAAACAGCGAACGCCCAGGGTCCAGTTGCATGTGGGGCTGCGTAAAGGCTCCCCTGCGGAGATCACTTGTACCCAAAGCCTTCCTTTGGGGGCACTTTTGGATGGGCGAAAAAGGCTCGGAACGCATTTCCCGGGGCCTGATTTTTCAGTCATCATCCATTCCGGCTAGGGCTATGTTTAGGGATGCTCGGAAACAGCGAACCCGGAGGGTCCAGTTGCATGTGGGGCTGCGTAAAGGCTCCCCTGGGGAGTTCACTTGTACCCAAAGCCTTCCTTTGGTGACACTTTTGGATGGTCCAAAGAGGCTTGCAACGCTTTTTCTGGGGCCCTGGTTTTCAGACTTCTCCCATGCCGGCTAGTGATATATTAAGGTTTGCTCGCAAAAATCGAACCCGGAGGGTCCAGTTGCATGTGGGGCTGCGTAAAGGCTCCCCTGGGGAGTTCACTTGTACCCAAAGCCTTCCTTTGGTGGCACTTTTGGATGGGCGAAAAGGGCTCGCAATGCATTTCCTGGGTCCTGATTTTTCAGTCGTCTTCGATGCCGGCTAGGGCTATGTTTAGGGATGCTCGGAAACAGCGAACCCGGAGGGTCCAGTTGCATGTGGGGCTGCGTAAAGGCTCCCCTGCGGAGATCACTTGTACCCAAAGCCTTCCTTTGGGGGCACTTTTGGATGGTCCTAAGGGGCTTGCAACGCGTTTTCTGGGGCCCGGGTTTTCAGTCTTCTCCCATGCCGGCTAGGGATATGTTTAGGGATGCTCGGAAACAGCGAACCCGGAGGGTCCAGTTGCATGTGGGGCTGCGTAAAGGCTCCCCTGGGGAGTTCACTTGTATCCAAAGCCTTCCTTTGGTGGCACTTTTGGATGGGCGAAAAGGGCTCGCAACGCATTTCCTGGGGCCTGATTTTTCAGTCGTCTTCGATGCCGGCTAGGGCTATGTTTAGGGATGCTCGGAAACAGCGAACGCGGAGGGTCCAGTGGCATGTGGGGCTGCGTAAAGGCTCCCCTGGGGAGTTCTCTTGTACCCAAAGCCTTCCTTTGGGGGCACTTTTGGATGGGCGAAAAGGGCTCGCAACGCATTTCCTGGGGCCTGATTTTTCAGTCGTCTTTGATGCCGGCTAGGGCTATGTTTAGGGATGCTCGGAAACAGCGAACGCCCAGGGTCCAGTTGCATGTGGGGCTGCGTAAAGGCTCCCCTGGGGAGTTCACTTGTACCCAAAGCCTTCCATTGGGGGCACTTTTGGATGGGCGAAAAGGGCACGGAACGCATTTCCTGGGGCCTGATTTTTCAGTCATCATCGATGCCGGCTAGGGCTATGTTTAGGGATGCTCGGAAACAGCGAACCCGGAGGGTCCAGTTGCATGTGGGGCTGCATAAATGCTCCCCTGGGGAGTTCACTTGTACCCAAAGCCTTCCTTTGGTGACAGTTTTGGATGGTCCAAAGGGGCTTGCAACGCGTTTTCTGGGGCCCGGGTTTTCAGTCTTCTCCCATGCCGGCTAGTGATATATTTAGGGTTGCTCGGAAAAATTGAACCCGCAGGGTCGAGTTGCATGTGGGGCTGCGTAAAGGCTCCCCTGGGGAGTTCACTTGTACCCAAAGCCTTCCTTTGGGGGCACTTTTGGATGGGCGAAAAGGGCTCGCAACGCATTTCCTGGGGCCTGATTTTTCAGTCGTCATCGATGCCGGATAGGGCTATGATTAGGGATGCTCGGAAACAGCAAACCCGGAGGGTCCAGTTGCATGTGGGGCTGCGTAAAGGCTCCCCTGGGGAGTTCACTTGTACCCAAAGCCTTCCTTTGGTGAGAGTTTTGGATGGTTCAAAGGGGCTCGCAACGCATTTCCTGGGGCCTGATTTTTCAGTCGTCTTCGATGCCGGCTAGGGCTATGTTTAGCGATGCTCGGAAACAGCGAACCTGGAGGGTCCAGTTGCATGTGGGGCTGCATAAATGCTCCCCTGGGGAGTTCACTTGTACCCAAAGCCTTCCTTTGGTGACACTTTTAGATGGTCCAAAGGGGCTTGCAACGCGTTTTCTGGGGCCCGGATTTTCAGTCGTCTCCTATGCCTGCTAGTGATATATTTAGGGTTGCTCGCAAAAATCGAACCCGAAGGGTCCAGTTGCATGTGGGGCTGCGTAAAGGCTCCCCTGGGGAGTTCTCTTGTACCCAAAGCCTTCCTTTGGTGACACTTTTGGATGGTCCAAAGGGGCTTGCAACGCATTTCCTGGGGCCTGATTTTTCAGTCGTCTTCGATGCCGGCTAGGGCTATGTTTAGGGATGCTCGGAAACAGCGAACCCGGAGGGTCCAGTTGCATGTGGGGCTGCGTAAAGGCTCCCCTGGGGAGTTCACTTGTACACAAAGCCTTCCTTTGGGGGCGCTATTGGATGGTCCAAAGGGGCTTGCAACGCGTTTTCTGGGGCCCGGGTTTTCAGTCTTCTCCGATGACGGCTAGGGCTATGTTTACGGATGCTCGGAAACAGCGAACCCGGAGGGTCCAGTTGCATGTGGGGCTGCGTAAAGGCTCCCCTGGGGAGTTCACTTGTACCCAAAGCCTTCCTTTGGGGGCACTTTTGGATGGGCGAAAAGGACTTGCAACGCATTTCCTGGGGCCTGATTTTTCAGTTGTCTTCGATGCCGGCTAGGGCTATGTTTAGGGATGCTCGGAAACAACGAACCCGGAGGGTCCAGTTGCATGTGGGGCTGCGTAAAGGCTCCCCTGGGGAGTTCTCTTGTACCCAAAGCCTTCCTTTGGGGGCACTTTTGGATGGGCGAAAAGGGCTTGCAACGCATTTCCTGGGGCCTGATTTTTCAGTCGTCTTCTATGCGGGCTAGGGCTATGTTTAGGGATGCTCATAAACAGCGAACCCGGAGGGTCCAGTTGCATGTGGGGCTGCGTAAAGGCTCCCCTGGGGAGTTCACTTGTACACAAAGCCTTCCTTTGGTGACACTTTTGGATGGTCCAAAGGGGCTCGCAACGCATTTCCTGGGGCCTGATTTTTCAGTCGTCTTCGATGCCGGCTAGGGCTATGTTTAGGGATGCTCGGAAACAGCGAACGCGGAGGGTCCAGTGGCATGTGGGGCTGCGTAAAGGCTCCCCTGGGGAGTTCTCTTGTACCCAAAGCCTTCCTTTGGGGGCACTTTTGGATGGGCGAAAAGGGCTCGCAATGCATTTCCTGGGGCCTGATTTTTCAGTCGTCTTCGATGCCGCCTGGGGCTATGTTTAGGGATGCTCGGAAACAGCGAACGCCCAGGGTCCAGTTGCATGTGGGGCTGCGTAAAGGCTCCCCTGCGGAGATCACTTGTACCCAAAGCCTTCCTTTGGGGGCACTTTTGGATGGGCGAAAAAGGCTCGGAACGCATTTCCCGGGGCCTGATTTTTCAGTCATCATCCATTCCGGCTAGGGCTATGTTTAGGGATGCTCGGAAACAGCGAACCCGGAGGGTCCAGTTGCATGTGGGGCTGCGTAAAGGCTCCCCTGGGGAGTTCACTTGTACCCAAAGCCTTCCTTTGGTGACACTTTTGGATGGTCCAAAGAGGCTTGCAACGCTTTTTCTGGGGCCCTGGTTTTCAGACTTCTCCCATGCCGGCTAGTGATATATTAAGGTTTGCTCGCAAAAATCGAACCCGGAGGGTCCAGTTGCATGTGGGGCTGCGTAAAGGCTCCCCTGGGGAGTTCACTTGTACACAAAGCCTTCCTTTGGTGACACTTTTGGATGGTCCAAAGGGGCTTGCAACGCGTTTTCTGGGGCCCGGGTTTTTCAGTCCTCTTCGATGCCGGCTAGGGCTATGTTTAGGGATGCTCGGAAACAGCGAACCCTGAGGTTCCAGTTGCATGTGGGGCTGCGTAAAGGCTCCCCTGGGGAGTTCACTTGTACCCAAAGCCTTCCTTTGGGGGCACTTTTGGATGGGCGAAAAGGGCTTGCAACGCATTTCCTGGGGCCTGATTTTTCAGTCGTCTTCGATGCCGGCTAGGGCTATGTTTAGGGATGCTCGGAAACAACGAACCCGGAGGGTCCAGTTGCCTGTGGGGCTGCGTAAAGGCTCCCCTGGGGAGTTCTCTTGTACCCAAAGCCTTCCTTTGGGGGCACTTTTGGATGGGCGAAAAGGGCTTGCAACGCATTTCCTGGGGCCTGATTTTTCAGTCGTCTTCGATGCCGGCTAGGGCTATGTTTAGGGATGCTCATAAACAGCGAACCCGGAGGGTCCAGTTGCATGTGGGGCTGCATAAAGGCTCCCCTGGGGAGTTCACTTGTACCCAAAGCCTTCCTTTGGTGACACTTTTGGATGGTCCAAAGGGGCTTGCAACGCGTTTTCTGGGGCCCAGTTTTTCAGTCTTCTCCCGTGCCGGCTAGGTATATATTTAGGGTTGCTCGGAAACAGCGAAGCCTGAGGGTCCAGTTGCATGAGGGGCTGCGTAAAGGCTCCCCTGGGGAGTTCACTTGTACCCAAAGCCTTCCTTTGGTGACAGTTTTGGATGGTCCAAAGGGGCTTGCAACGCGTTTTCTGGGGCCCAGTTTTTCAGTCTTCTCCCGTGCCGGCTAGGGCTATGTTTAGGGATGCTCGGAAACAGCGAACCCGGAGGGTCCAGTTGCATGTGGGGCTGCGTAAAGGCTCCCCTGGGGAGTTCACTTGTACCCAAAGCCTTCCTTTGGTGACAGTTTTGGAGGCTCGAAAGGGGCTCGCAACGCATTTCCTGGGGCCTGATTTTTCACTCGTCTGCGATGATGGCTAGGGCTCCGTTTAGGTTTGCTCATGAATAGCGAACCCGGAGGGTCCAGTTGCATGTGGGGCTGCGTAAAGGCTCCCCTGGGGAGTTCTCTTGTACCCAAAGCCTTCCTTTGGTGACACTTTTGGATGGTCCAAAGGGGCTTGCAACGCGTTTTCTGAGGCCGGGTTTTTCAGTCTTCTCCCATGCCGGCTAGGGCTATGTTTAGGGATGCTCGGAAACAGCGAACCCGGAGGGTCCAGTTGCATGTGGGGCTGCGTAAAGGCTCCCCTGGGGAGTTCACTTGTACCCAAAGCCTTCCTTTGGGGGCACTTTTGGATGGTCCAAATGGGCTTGCAACGCATTTCCTTGGTCCTGATTTTTCATTCGTCTTCGATGCCGGCTAGGGCTATGTTTAGGGATGCTCGGAAACAGCAAACCCGGAGGGTCCAGTTGCATGTGGGGCTGCGTAAAGGCTCCCCTGGGGAGTTCACTTGTACCCAAAGCCTTCCTTTGGTGACACTTTTGGATGGTCCAAAGGGCTTGCAACGCTTTTCCTGGGGCCTCATTTTTCAGTCGTCTTCGATGCCGGCTAGGGCTATGTTTAGGGATGCTCGGAAAGAGCGAACCCGGAGGGTCCAGTTGCATGTGGGGCTGCGTAAAGGCTCCCCTGGGGAGTTCTCTTGTACCCAAAGCCTTCCTTTGGGGGCACTTTTGGATGGTCCAAAGGGCTCGCAACGCATTTCCTGGGGCCTGAGTTTTCACTCGTCTCCGATGACGGCTAGGGCTACGTTTAGGTTTGCTCAGGAACAGCGAACCCGGAGGGTGCAGTTGCATGTGGGGCTGCGTAAAGGCTCCCCTGGGGAGTTCTCTTGTACCCAAAGCCTTCCTTTGGGGGCACTTTTGGATGGGCGAAAAGGGCTTGCAACGCATTTCCTGGGGCCTGATTTTTCAGTCGTCTTCTATGCGGGCTAGGGCTATGTTTAGGGATGCTCATAAACAGCGAACCCGGAGGGTCCAGTTGCATGTGGGGCTGCGTAAAGGCTCCCCTGGGGAGTTCACTTGTACACAAAGCCTTCCTTTGGTGACACTTTTGGATGGTCCAAAGGGGCTTGCAACGCGTTTTCTGGGGCCCGGGTTTTTCAGTCGTCTTCGATGCCGGCTAGGGCTATGTTTAGGGATGCTCGGAAACAGCGAACCCTGAGGTTCCAGTTGCATGTGGGGCTGCGTAAAGGCTCCCCTGGGGAGTTCACTTGTACCCAAAGCCTTCCTTTGGGGGCACTTTTGGATGGGCGAAAAGGGCTTGCAACGCATTTCCTGGGGCCTGATTTTTCAGTCGTCTTCGATGCCGGCTAGGGCTATGTTTAGGGATGCTCGGAAACAGCGAACGCGGAGGGTCCAGTGGCATGTGGGGCTGCGTAAAGGCTCCCCTGGGGAGTTCTCTTGTACCCAAAGCCTTCCTTTGGGGGCACTTTTGGATGGGCGAAAAGGGCTCGCAATGCATTTCCTGGGGCCTGATTTTTCAGTCGTCTTCGATGCCGCCTGGGGCTATGTTTAGGGATGCTCGGAAACAGCGAACGCCCAGGGTCCAGTTGCATGTGGGGCTGCGTAAAGGCTCCCCTGCGGAGATCACTTGTACCCAAAGCCTTCCTTTGGGGGCACTTTTGGATGGGCGAAAAAGGCTCGGAACGCATTTCCCGGGGCCTGATTTTTCAGTCATCATCCATTCCGGCTAGGGCTATGTTTAGGGATGCTCGGAAACAGCGAACCCGGAGGGTCCAGTTGCATGTGGGGCTGCGTAAAGGCTCCCCTGGGGAGTTCACTTGTACCCAAAGCCTTCCTTTGGTGACACTTTTGGATGGTCCAAAGAGGCTTGCAACGCTTTTTCTGGGGCCCTGGTTTTCAGACTTCTCCCATGCCGGCTAGTGATATATTAAGGTTTGCTCGCAAAAATCGAACCCGGAGGGACCAGTTGCATGTGGGGCTGCGTAAAGGCTCCCTTGGGGAGTTCACTTGTACACAAAGCCTTCCTTTGGTGACACTTTTGGATGGTCCAAAGGGGCTTGCAACGCGTTTTCTGGGGCCCGGGTTTTTCAGTCGTCTTCGATGCCGGCTAGGGCTATGTTTAGGGATGCTCGGAAACAGCGAACCCTGAGGTTCCAGTTGCATGTGGGGCTGCGTAAAGGCTCCCCTGGGGAGTTCACTTGTACCCAAAGCCTTCCTTTGGGGGCACTTTTGGATGGGCGAAAAGGGCTTGCAACGCATTTCCTGGGGCCTGATTTTTCAGTCGTCTTCGATGCCGGCTAGGGATATGTTTAGGGATGCTCGGAAACAACGAACCCGGAGGGTCCAGTTGCATGTGGGGCTGCATAAAGGCTCCCCTGGGGAGTTCTCTTGTACCCAAAGCCTTCCTTTGGGGGCACTTTTGGATGGGCGAAAAGGGCTTGCAACGCATTTCCTGGGGCCTGATTTTTCAGTCGTCTTCGATGCCGGCTAGGGCTATGTTTAGGGATGCTCATAAACAGCGAACCCGGAGGGTCCAGTTGCATGTGGGGCTGCATAAAGGCTCCCCTGGGGAGTTCACTTGTACCCAAAGCCTTCCTTTGGGGGCACTTTTGGATGGGCGAAAAGGGCTTGCAACGCATTTCCTGGGGCCTGATTTTTCAGTCGTCTTCGATGCCGGCTAGGGCTATGTTTAGGGATGCTCATAAACAGCGAACCCGGAGGGTCCAGTTGCATGTGGGGCTGCATAAAGGCTCCCCTGGGGAGTTCACTTGTACCCAAAGCCTTCCTTTGGTGACACTTTTGGATGGTCCAAAGGGGCTTGCAACGCGTTTTCTGGGGCCCAGTTTTTCAGTCTTCTCCCGTGCCGGCTAGGTATATATTTAGGGTTGCTCGGAAACAGCGAAGCCTGAGGGTCCAGTTGCATGAGGGGCTGCGTAAAGGCTCCCCTGGGGAGTTCACTTGTACCCAAAGCCTTCCTTTGGTGACAGTTTTGGATGGTCCAAAGGGGTTTGCAACGCGTTTTCTGGGGCCCAGTTTTTCAGTCTTCTCCCGTGCCGGCTAGGGCTATGTTTAGGGATGCTCGGAAACAGCGAACCCGGAGGGTCCAGTTGCATGTGGGGCTGCGTAAAGGCTCCCCTGGGGAGTTCACTTGTACCCAAAGCCTTCCTTTGGTGGCACTTTTGGATGGTCCAAAGGGCTCGCAACGCATTTCCTGGGGCCTGAGTTTTCATTCGTCTCCGATGACGGCTAGGGCTACGTTTAGGTTTGCTCAGGAACAGCGAACCCGGAGGGTGCAGTTGCATGTGGGGCTGCGTAAAGGCTCCCCTGGGGAGTTCTCTTGTACCCAAAGCCTTCCTTTGGGGGCACATTTGGATGGTCCAAAGGGGCTCGCAACGCATTTCCTGGGGCCTGATTTTTCATTCGTCTTCGATGCCGGCTAGGGCTATATTTAGGGATGCTCGGAAACAGCAAACCCGGAGGGTGCAGTTGCATGTGGGGCTGCGTAAAGGCTCCCCTGGGGAGTTCACTTGTACCCAAAGCCTTCCTTTGGGGGCACTTTTGGAATGGCGAAAAGGGCTCGGAACGCATTTCCTGGGGCCTGATTTTTCAGTCGTCATCGATGCCGGCTAGGGCTATGTTTAGGGATGCTCGGAAACAGCGAACCCGGAGGGTGCAGTTGCATGTGGGGCTGCGTAAAGGCTCCCCTGGGGAGTTCTCTTGTACCCAAAGCCTTCCTTTGGGGGCACTTTTGGATGGGCGAAAATGGCTCGCAACGCATTTCTGGGGCCTGATTTTTCATTCGTCTTCGATGCCGGCTAGGGCTATGTTTAGGGATGCTCGGAAACAGCAAACCCGGAGGGTGCAGTTGCATGTGGGGCTGCGTAAAGGCTCCCCTGGGGAGTTCACTTGTACCCAAAGCCTTCCTTTGGGGGCACTTTTGGATGGGCGAAAAGGGCTCGCAACGCATTTCCTGGGGCCTGATTTTTCAGTCGTCTTCGATGCCGGATAGGGCTATGTTTAGGGATACTCGGAAACAGCGAACGCCCAGGGTCCAGTTGCATGTGGGGCTGCGTAAAGGCTCCCCTGGGGAGTTCACTTGTACCCAAAGCCTTCCATTGGGGGCACTTTTGGATGGGCGAAAAGGGCTCGGAACGCATTTCCTGGGGCCTGATTTTTCAGTCGTCTTTGATGCCGGCTAGGGCTATGTTTAGGGATGCTCGGAAACAGCGAACGCCCAGGGTCCAGTTGCATGTGGGGCTGCGTAAAGGCTCCCCTGGGGAGTTCACTTGTACCCAAAGCCTTCCATTGGGGGCACTTTTGGATGGGCGAAAAGGGCTCGGAACGCATTTCCTGGGGCCTGATTTTTCAGTCATCATCGATGCCGGCTAGGGCTATGTTTAGGGATGCTCGGAAACAGCGAACCCGGAGGGTCCAGTGGCATGTGGGGCTGCGTAAAGGCTCCCCTGGGGAGTTCTCTTGTACCCAAAGCCTTCCTTTGGGGGCACTTTTGGATGGGCGAAAAAGGCTCGCAACGCATTTCCTGGGGCCTGATTTTTCAGTCGTCTCCGATGCCGCCTGGGGCTATGTTTAGGGATGCTCGGAAACAGCGAACGCCCAGGGTCCAGTTGCATGTGGGGCTGCGTAAAGGCTCCCCTGGGGAGTTCACTTGTACCCAAAGCCTTCCTTTGGGGGCACTTTTGGATGGGCGAAAAGGGCTCGCAACGCATTTCCTGGGGCCTGATTTTTCAGTCGTCATCGATGCCGGATAGGGCTATGTTTAGGGATGCTCGGAAACAGCAAACCCGGAGGGTCCAGTTGCATGTGGGGCTGCGTAAAGGCTCCCCTGGGGAGTTCACTTGTACCCAAAGCCTTCCTTTGGTGACAGTTTTGGATGGTTCAAAGGGGCTCGCAACGCATTTCCTGGGGCCTGATTTTTCAGTCGTCTTCGATGCCGGCTAGGGCTATGTTTAGCGATGCTCGGAAACAGCGAACCTGGAGGGTCCAGTTGCATGTGGGGCTGCATAAATGCTCCCCTGGGGAGTTCACTTGTACCCAAAGCCTTCCTTTGGTGGCACTTTTGGATGGGCGAAAAGGGCTTGCAACGCGTTTTCTGGGGCCCGGATTTTCAGTCGTCTCCTATGCCTGCTAGTGATATATTTAGGGTTGCTCGCAAAAATCGAACCCGAAGGGTGCAGTTGCATGTGGGGCTGCGTAAAGGCTCCCCTGGGGAGTTCTCTTGTACCCAAAGCCTTCCTTTGGTGACACTTTTGGATGGGCGAAACGGGCTCGCAACGCATTTCCTGGGGCCTGATTTTTCAGTCGTCTTCGATGCCGGCTAGGGCTATGTTTAGGGATGCTCGGAAACAGCGAACCCGGAGGGTCCAGTTGCATGTGGGGCTGCGTAAAGGCTCCCCTGGGGAGTTCACTTGTACCCAAAGCCTTCCTTTGGGGGCGCTATTGGATGGTCCAAAGGGGCTTGCAACGCGTTTTCTGGGGCCCGGGTTTTCAGTCTTCTCCGATGACGGCTAGGGCTATGTTTACGGATGCTCGGAAACAGCGAACCCGGAGGGTCCAGTTGCATGTGGGGCTGCGTAAAGGCTCCCCTGCGGAGATCACTTGTACCCAAAGCCTTCCTTTGGGGGCACTTTTGGATGGGCGAAAAGGGCTCGGAACGCATTTCCCGGGGCCTGATTTTTCAGTCATCATCCATTCCGGCTAGGGCTATGTTTAGGGATGCTCGGAAACAGCGAACCCGGAGGGTCCAGTTGCATGTGGGGCTGCGTAAAGGCTCCCCTGGGGAGTTCACTTGTACCCAAAGCCTTCCTTTGGTGACACTTTTGGATGGTCCAAAGAGGCTTGCAACGCTTTTTCTGGGGCCCGGGTTTTCAGACTTCTCCCATGCCGGCTAGTGATATATTAAGGTTTGCTCGCAAAAATCGAACCCGGAGGGTCCAGTTGCATGTGGGGCTGCGTAAAGGCTCCCCTGGGGAGTTCACTTGTACACAAAGCCTTCCTTTGGTGACACTTTTGGATGGTCCAAAGGGGCTTGCAACGCGTTTTCTGGGGCCCGGGTTTTTCAGTCGTCTTCGATGCCGGCTAGGGCTATGTTTAGGGATGCTCAGAAACAGCGAACCCGGAGGGTGCAGTTGCATGTGGGGCTGCGTAAAGGCTCCCCTGGGGAGTTCTCTTGTACCCAAAGCCTTCCTTTTGGGGGAATTTTTGGATGGGCGAAAAGGACTTGCAACGCATTTCCTGGGGCCTGATTTTTCAGTTGTCTTCGATGCCGGCTAGGGCTATGTTTAGGGATGCTCGGAAACAACGAACCCGGAGGGTCCAGTTGCATGTGGGGCTGCGTAAAGGCTCCCCTGGGGAGTTCTCTTGTACCCAAAGCCTTCCTTTGGGGGCACTTTTGGATGGGCGAAAAGGGCTTGCAACGCATTTCCTGGGGCCTGATTTTTCAGTCGTCTTCGATGCGGGCTAGGGCTATGTTTAGGGATGCTCATAAACAGCGAACCCGGAGGGTCCAGTTGCATGTGGGGCTGCGTAAAGGCTCCCCTGGGGAGTTCACTTGTACACAAAGCCTTCCTTTGGTGACACTTTTGGATGGTCCAAAGGGGCTCGCAACGCATTTCCTGGGGCCTGATTTTTCAGTCGTCTTCGATGCCGGCTAGGGCTATGTTTAGGGATGCTCGGAAACAACGAACGCGGAGGGTCCAGTGGCATGTGGGGCTGCGTAAAGGCTCCCCTGGGGAGTTCTCTTGTACCCAAAGCCTTCCTTTGGTGGCACTTTTGGATGGGCGAAAAGGGCTCGCAACGCATTTTCTGGGGCCTGATTTTTCAGTCGTCTTCGATGCCGGCTAGGGCTATGTTTAGGGATGCTCGGAAACAGCGAACGCGGAGGGTCCAGTGGCATGTGGGGCTGCGTAAAGGCTCCCCTGGGGAGTTCTCTTGTACCCAAAGCCTTCCTTTGGGGGCACTTTTGGATGGGCGAAAAAGGCTCGCAACGCATTTCCTGGGGCCTGATTTTTCAGTCGTCTCCGATGCCGCCTTGGGCTATGTTTAGGGATGCTCGGAAACAGTGAACGCCCAGGGTGCAGTTGCATGTGGGGCTGCGTAAAGGCTCCCCTGCGGAGATCACTTGTACCCAAAGCCTTCCTTTGGGGGCACTTTTGGATGGGCGAAAAAGGCTCGGAACGCATTTCCCGGGGCCTGATTTTTCAGTCATCATCCATTCCGGCTAGGGCTATGTTTAGGGATGCTCGGAAACAGCGAACCCGGAGGGTCCAGTTGCATGTGGGGCTGCGTAAAGGCTCCCCTGGGGAGTTCACTTGTACCCAAAGCCTTCCTTTGGTGACACTTTTGGATGGTCCAAAGAGGCTTGCAACGCTTTTTCTGGGGCCCTGGTTTTCAGACTTCTCCCATGCCGGCTAGTGATATATTAAGGTTTGCTCGCAAAAATCGAACCCGGAGGGTCCAGTTGCATGTGGGGCTGCGTAAAGGCTCCCCTGGGGAGTTCACTTGTACACAAAGCCTTCCTTTGGTGACACTTTTGGATGGTCCAAAGGGGCTTGCAACGCGTTTTCTGGGGCCCGGGTTTTTCAGTCGTCTTCGATGCCGGCTAGGGCTATGTTTAGGGATGCTCGGAAACAGCGAACCCTGAGGTTCCAGTTGCATGTGGGGCTGCGTAAAGGCTCCCCTGGGGAGTTCACTTGTACCCAAAGCCTTCCTTTGGGGGCACTTTTGGATGGGCGAAAAGGGCTTGCAACGCATTTCCTGGGGCCTGATTTTTCAGTCGTCTTCGATGCCGGCTAGGGCTATGTTTAGGGATGCTCGGAAACAGCGAACGCGGAGGGTCCAGTTGCATGTGGGGCTGCGTAAAGGCTCCCCTGGGGAGTTCTCTTGTACCCAAAGCCTTCCTTTGGGGGCACTTTTGGATGGGCGAAAAGGGCTCGCAATGCATTTCCTGGGGCCTGATTTTTCAGTCGTCTTCGATGCCGCCTGGGGCTATGTTTAGGGATGCTCGGAAACAGCGAACGCCCAGGGTCCAGTTGCATGTGGGGCTGCGTAAAGGCTCCCCTGCGGAGATCACTTGTACCCAAAGCCTTCCTTTGGGGGCACTTTTGGATGGGCGAAAAAGGCTCGGAACGCATTTCCCGGGGCCTGATTTTTCAGTCATCATCCATTCCGGCTAGGGCTATGTTTAGGGATGCTCGGAAACAGCGAACCCGGAGGGTCCAGTTGCATGTGGGGCTGCGTAAAGGCTCCCCTGGGGAGTTCACTTGTACCCAAAGCCTTCCTTTGGTGACACTTTTGGATGGTCCAAAGAGGCTTGCAACGCATTTCCTGGGGCCTGATTTTTCATTCGTCTTCGATGCCGGCTAGGGCTATGTTTAGGGATGCTCGGAAACAGCAAACCCGGAGGGTCCAGTTGCATGTGGGGCTGCGTAAAGGCTCCCTTGGGGAGTTCACTTGTACACAAAGCCTTCCTTTGGTGACACTTTTGGATGGTCCAAAGGGGCTTGCAACGCGTTTTCTGGGGCCCGGGTTTTTCAGTCGTCTTCGATGCCGGCTAGGGCTATGTTTAGGGATGCTCGGAAACAGCGAACCCTGAGGTTCCAGTTGCATGTGGGGCTGCGTAAAGGCTCCCCTGGGGAGTTCACTTGTACCCAAAGCCTTCCTTTGGGGGCACTTTTGGATGGGCGAAAAGGGCTTGCAACGCATTTCCTGGGGCCTGATTTTTCAGTCGTCTTCGATGCCGGCTAGGGATATGTTTAGGGATGCTCGGAAACAACGAACCCGGAGGGTCCAGTTGCATGTGGGCTGCGTAAAGGCTCCCCTGGGGAGTTCTCTTGTACCCAAAGCCTTCCTTTGGGGGCACTTTTGGATGGGCGAAAAGGGCTTGCAACGCATTTCCTGGGGCCTGATTTTTCAGTCGTCTTCGATGCCGGCTAGGGCTATGTTTAGGGATGCTCATAAACAGCGAACCCGGAGGGTCCAGTTGCATGTGGGGCTGCATAAAGGCTCCCCTGGGGAGTTCACTTGTACCCAAAGCCTTCCTTTGGTGACACTTTTGGATGGTCCAAAGGGGCTTGCAACGCGTTTTCTGGGGCCCAGTTTTTCAGTCTTCTCCCGTGCCGGCTAGGTATATATTTAGGGTTGCTCGGAAACAGCGAAGCCTGAGGGTCCAGTTGCATGAGGGGCTGCGTAAAGGCTCCCCTGGGGAGTTCACTTGTACCCAAAGCCTTCCTTTGGTGACAGTTTTGGATGGTCCAAAGGGGTTTGCAACGCGTTTTCTGGGGCCCAGTTTTTCAGTCTTCTCCCGTGCCGGCTAGGGCTATGTTTAGGGATGCTCGGAAACAGCGAACCCGGAGGGTCCAGTTGCATGTGGGGCTGCGTAAAGGCTCCCCTGGGGAGTTCACTTGTACCCAAAGCCTTCCTTTGGTGGCACTTTTGGATGGTCCAAAGGGCTCGCAACGCATTTCCTGGGGCCTGAGTTTTCATTCGTCTCCGATGACGGCTAGGGCTACGTTTAGGTTTGCTCAGGAACAGCGAACCCGGAGGGTGCAGTTGCATGTGGGGCTGCGTAAAGGCTCCCCTGGGGAGTTCTCTTGTACCCAAAGCCTTCCTTTGGGGGCACATTTGGATGGTCCAAAGGGGCTCGCAACGCATTTCCTGGGGCCTGATTTTTCATTCGTCTTCGATGCCGGCTAGGGCTATATTTAGGGATGCTCGGAAACAGCAAACCCGGAGGGTGCAGTTGCATGTGGGGCTGCGTAAAGGCTCCCCTGGGGAGTTCACTTGTACCCAAAGCCTTCCTTTGGGGGCACTTTTGGAATGGCGAAAAGGGCTCGGAACGCATTTCCTGGGGCCTGATTTTTCAGTCGTCATCGATGCCGGCTAGGGCTATGTTTAGGGATGCTCGGAAACAGCGAACCCGGAGGGTGCAGTTGCATGTGGGGCTGCGTAAAGGCTCCCCTGGGGAGTTCTCTTGTACCCAAAGCCTTCCTTTGGGGGCACTTTTGGATGGGCGAAAATGGCTCGCAACGCATTTCTGGGGCCTGATTTTTCATTCGTCTTCGATGCCGGCTAGGGCTATGTTTAGGGATGCTCGGAAACAGCAAACCCGGAGGGTGCAGTTGCATGTGGGGCTGCGTAAAGGCTCCCCTGGGGAGTTCACTTGTACCCAAAGCCTTCCTTTGGGGGCACTTTTGGATGGGCGAAAAGGGCTCGCAACGCATTTCCTGGGGCCTGATTTTTCAGTCGTCTTCGATGCCGGATAGGGCTATGTTTAGGGATACTCGGAAACAGCGAACGCCCAGGGTCCAGTTGCATGTGGGGCTGCGTAAAGGCTCCCCTGGGGAGTTCACTTGTACCCAAAGCCTTCCTTTGGTGACAGTTTTGGATGGTTCAAAGGGGCTCGCAACGCATTTCCTGGGGCCTGATTTTTCAGTCGTCTTCGATGCCGGCTAGGGCTATATTTAGGGATGCTCGGAAACAGCGAACCCAGAGGGTCCAGTTGCATGTGGGGCTGCGTAAAGGCTCCCCTGGGGAGTTCACTTGTACCCAAAGCCTTCCATTGGGGGCACTTTTGGATGGGCGAAAAGGGCTCGGAACGCATTTCCTGGGGCCTGATTTTTCAGTCGTCATCGATGCCGGCTAGGGCTATCTTTAGCGATGCTCGGAAACAGCGAACCCGGAGGGTCCAGTTGCATGTGGGGCTGCATAAATGCTCCCCTGGGGAGTTCACTTGTACCCAAAGCCTTCCTTTGGTGACACTTTTGGATGGTCCAAAGGGGCTTGCAATGCGTTTTCTGGGGCCCGGGTTTTCAGTCTTCTCCCATGCCGGCTAGTGATATATTTAGGGTTGCTCGGAAAAATTGAACCCGCAGGGTCGAGTTGCATGTGGGGCTGCGTAAAGGCTCCCCTGGGGAGTTCACTTGTAACCAAAGCCTTCCTGTGGGGGCACTTTTGGATGGGCGAAAATGGCTCGCAACGCATTTCCTGGGGCCTGATTTTTCAATCGTCTCCGATGATGGCTAGGGCTCCGTTTAGGTTTGCTCATGAATAGCGAACCCGGAGGGTCCAGTTGCATGTGGGGCTGCGTAAAGGCTCCCCTGGGGAGTTCTCTTGTACCCAAAGCCTTCCTTTGGGGGCACTTTTGGATGGTCCAAAGGGGCTTGCAACGCGTTTTCTGGGGCCTGATTTTTCAGTCGTCTTTGATGCCGGCTAGGGCTATGTTTAGGGATGCACGGAAACAGCGAACCCGGAGGGTCCAGTTGCATGTGGGGCTGCATAAAGGCTCCCCTGGGGAGTTCACTTGTACCCAAAGCCTTCCTTTGGTGACACTTTTGGATGGTCCAAAGGGGCTTGCAACGCGTTTTCTGGGGCCCAGTTTTTCAGTCTTCTCCCGTGCCGGCTAGGTATATATTTAGGGTTGCTCGGAAACAGCGAAGCCTGAGGGTCCAGTTGCATGTGGGGCTGCGTAAAGGCTCCCCTGGGGAGTTCACTTGTACCCAAAGCCTTCCTTTGGTGGCACTTTTGGATGGGCGAAAAGGGCTCGCAACGCGTTTACTGGGGCCTGAGTTTTAACTCGTCTCCGATGACGGCTAGGGCTACGTTTAGGTTTGCTCAGGAACAGCGAACCCGGAGGGTGCAGTTGCATGTGGGGCTGCGTAAAGGCTCCCCTGGGGAGTTCACTTGTACCCAAAGCCTTCCTTTGGGGGCACTTTTGGATGGTCCAAAGGGGCTCGCAACGCATTTCCTGGGGCCTGATTTTTCATTCGTCTTCGATGCCGGCTAGGGCTATGTTTAGGGATGCTCGGAAACAGCAAACCCGGAGGGTGCAGTTGCATGTGGAGCTGCGTAAAGGCTCCCCTGGGGAGTTCACTTGTACCCAAAGCCTTCCTTTGGGGGCACTTTTGGAATGGCGAAAAGGGCTCGGAACGCATTTTCTGGGGCCTGGTTTTTCATTCGTCTTCCATGTCGGTTAGGGCTATGTTTAGGGATGCTCGGAAACAGCAAACCCGGAGGGTCCAGTTGCATGTGGGGCTGCGTAAAGGCTCCCCTGGGGAGTTCACTTGTACCCAAAGCCTTCCTTTGGGGGCACTTTTGGATGGGCGAAAAGGGCTCGCAACGCATTTCCTGGGGCCTGATTTTTCAGTTGTCATCGATGCCGGCTAGGGCTATGTTTAGGGATGCTCGGAAACAGCAAACCCGGAGGGTCCAGTTGCATGTGGGGCTGCGTAAAGGCTCCCCTGGGGAGTTCACTTGTACCCAAAGCCTTCCTTTGGTGACAGTTTTGGATGGTTCAAAGGGGCTCGCAACGCATTTCCTGGGGCCTGATTTTTCAGTCGTCTTCGATGCCGGCTAGGGCTATATTTAGGGATGCTCGGAAACAGCGAACCCAGAGGGTCCAGTTGCATGTGGGGCTGCGTAAAGGCTCCCCTGGGGAGTTCACTTGTACCCAAAGCCTTCCATTGGGGGCACTTTTGGATGGGCGAAAAGGGCTCGGAACGCATTTCCTGGGGCCTGATTTTTCAGTCGTCATCGATGCCGGCTAGGGCTAACTTTAGTGATGCTAGGAAACAGCGAACCCGGAGGGTCCAGTTGCATATGGGGCTGCATAAATGCTCCCCTGGGGAGTTCACTTGTACCCAAAGCCTTCCTTTGGTGACACTTTTGGATGGTCCAAAGGGGCTTGCAACGCGTTTTCTGGGGCCCGGGTTTTCAGTATTCTCCCATGCCGGCTAGTGATATATTTAGGGTTGCTCGGAAAAATTGAACCCGCAGGGTTGAGTTGCATGTGGGGCTGCGTAAAGGCTCCCCTGGGGAGTTCACTTGTAACCAAAGCCTTCCTGTGGGGGCACTTTTGGATGGGCGAAAATGGCTCGCAACGCATTTCCTGGGGCCTGTTTTTTCAATCGTCTCCGATGATGGCTAGGGCTACGTTTAGGTTTGCTCATGAACAGCGAACCCGGAGGGTGCAGTTGCATGTGGGGCTGCGTAAAGGCTCCCCTGGGGAGTTCTCTTGTACCCAAAGCCTTCCTTTGGGGGCACTTTTGGATGGTCCAAAGGGGCTTGCAACGCGTTTTCTGGGGCCTGATTTTTCAGTCGTCTTTGATGCCGGCTAGGGCTATGTTTAGGGATGCTCGGAAACAGCGAACCCGGAGGGTCCAGTTGCATGTGGGGCTGCGTAAAGGCTCCCCTGGGGAGTTCACTTGTACCCAAAGCCTTCCTTTGGTGACAGTTTTGGAGGCTCGAAAGGGGCTCGCAAAGCATTTCCTGGGGCCTGATTTTTCACTCGTCTGCGATGATGGCTAGGGCTCCGTTTATGTTTGCTCATGAATAGCGAACCCGGAGGGTCCAGTTGCATGTGGGGCTGCGTAAAGGCTCCCCTGGGGAGTTCACTTGTACCCAAAGCCTTCCTTTGGTGACACTTTTGGATGGTCCAAAGGGGCTTGCAACGCGTTTTCTGAGGCCGGGTTTTTCAGTCTTCTCCCATGCCGGCTAGGGCTATGTTTAGGGATGCTCGGAAACAGCGAACCCGGAGGGTCCAGTTGCATGTGGGGCTGCGTAAAGGCTCCCCTGGGGAGTTCACTTGTACCCAAAGCCTTCCTTTGGTGACACTTTTGGATGGTCCGAAGGGGCTTGCAACGCGTTTTCTGAGGCCGGGTTTTTCAGTCTTCTCCCATTCCGGCTAGGGCTATGTTTAGGGATGCTCGGAAACAGCGAACCCGGAGGGTCCAGTTGCATGTGGGGCTGCGTAAAGGCTCCCCTGGGGAGTTCACTTGTACCCAAAGCCTTCCTTTGGTGACACTTTTGGATGGTCCAAAGGGCTTGCAACGCTTTTCCTGGGGCCTCATTTTTCAGTCGTCTTTGATGCCGGCTAGGGCTATGCTTAGGGATGCTCGGAAAGAGCGAACCCGGAGGGTCCAGTTGCATGTGGGGCTTTGTAAAGGCTCCCCTGGGGAGTTCTCTTGTACCCAAAGCCTTCCTTTGGGGGCACTTTTGGATGGTCCAAAGGGGCTCGCAACGCATTTCCTGGGGCCTGATTTTTCATTCGTCTTCGATGCCGGCTAGGGCTATGTTTAGGTTTGCTCAGGAACAGCAAACCCGGAGGGTGCAGTTGCATGTGGGGCTGCGTAAAGGCTCCCCTGGGGAGTTCACTTGTACCCAAAGCCTTCCTTTGGGGGCACTTTTGGAATGGCGAAAAGGGCTCGGAACGCATTTCCTGGGGCCTGATTTTTCAGTCGTCATCGATGCCGGCTAGGGCTATGTTTAGGGATGCTCGGAAACAGCGAACCCGGAGGGTGCAGTTGCATGTGGGGCTGCGTAAAGGCTCCCCTGGGGAGTTCTCTTGTACCCAAAGCCTTCCTTTGGGGGCACTTTTGGATGGGCGAAAATGGCTCGCAACGCATTTCCTGGGGCCTGATTTTTCATTCGTCTTCGATGCCGGCTAGGGCTATGTTTAGGGATGCTCGGAAACAGCAAACCCGGAGGGTCCAGTTGCATGTGGGGCTGCGTAAAGGCTCCCCTGGGGAGTTCACTTGTACCCAAAGCCTTCCTTTGGTGACAGTTTTGGAGGCTCGAAAGGGGCTCGCAACGCATTTCCTGGGGCCTGATTTTTCACTCGTCTGCGATGATGGCTAGGGCTCCGTTTAGGTTTGCTCATGAATAGCGAACCCGGAGGGTCCAGTTGCATGTGGGGCTGCGTAAAGGCTCCCCTGGGGAGTTCACTTGTACCCAAAGCCTTCCTTTGGGGGCACTTTTGGATGGTCCAAAGGGGCTTGCAACGCATTTCCTTGGTCCTGATTTTTCAGTCATCTTCGATGCCGGCTAGGGCTATGTTTAGGGATGCTCGGAAACAGCGAACCCGGAGGGTCCAGTTGCATGAGGGGCTGCGTAAAGGCTCCCCTGGGGAGTTCACTTGTACCCAAAGCCTTCCTTTGGGGGCACTTTTGGATGGTCCAAAGGGGCTTGCAACGCATTTCCTTGGTCCTGATTTTTCAGTCATCTTCGATGCCGGCTAGGGCTATGTTTAGGGATGCTCGGAAACAGCGAACCCGGAGGGTCCAGTTGCATGTGGGGCTGCGTAAAGGCTCCCCTGGGGAGTTCACTTGTACCCAAAGCCTTCCTTTGGTGACACTTTTGGATGGTCCAAAGGGCTCGCAACGCAATTCCTGGGGCCTGAGTTTTCACTCGTCTCCGATGACGGCTAGGGCTACGTTTAGGTTTGCTCAGGAACAGCGAACCCGGAGGGTGCAGTTGCATGTGGGGCTGCGTAAAGGCTCCCTTGGGGAGTTCTCTTGTATCCAAAGCCTTCCTTTGGGGGCACTTTTGGATGGTCCAAAGGGGCTCGCAACGCATTTCCTGGGGCCTGATTTTTCATTCGTCTTCGATGCCGGCTAGGGCTATGTTTAGGGATGCTCGGAAACAGCAAACCCGGAGGGTGCAGTTGCATGTGGGGCTGCGTAAAGGCTCCCCTGGGGAGTTCACTTGTACCCAAAGCCTTCCTTTGGGGGCACTTTTGGAATGGCGAAAAGGGCTCGGAACGCATTTCCTTGGGCCTGATTTTTCAGTCGTCATCGATGCCGGCTAGGGCTATGTTTAGGGATGCTCGGAAACAGCGAACCCGGAGGGTGCAGTTGCATGTGGGGCTGCGTTAAGGCTCCCCTGGGGAGTTCTCTTGTACCCAAAGCCTTCCTTTGGGGGCACTTTTGGATGGGCGAAAATGGCTCGCAACGCATTTCCTGGGGCCTGATTTTTCATTCGTCTTCGATGCCGGCTAGGGCTATGTTTAGGGATGCTCGGAAACAGCAAACCCGGAGGGTCCAGTTGCATGTGGGGCTGCGTAAAGGCTCCCCTGGGGAGTTCACTTGTACCCAAAGCCTTCCTTTGGGGGCACTTTTGGATGGGCGAAAAGGGCTCGCAACGCATTTCCTGGGGCCTGATTTTTCAGTCGTCATCGATGCCGGATAGGGCTATGTTTAGGGATGCTCGGAAACAGCAAACCCGGAGGGTCCAGTTGCATGTGGGGCTGCGTAAAGGCTCCCCTGGGGAGTTCACTTGTACCCAAAGTCTTCCTTTGGTGACAGTTTTGGATGGTTCAAAGGGGCTCGCAACGCATTTCCTGGGGCCTGATTTTTCAGTCGTCTTCGATGCCGGCTAGGGCTATATTTAGGGATGCTCGGAAACAGCGAACCCAGAGGGTCCAGTTGCATGTGGGTCTGCGTAAAGGCTCCCCTGGGGAGTTCACTTGTACCCAAAGCCTTCCATTGGGGGCACTTTTGGATGGGCGAAAAGGGCTCGGAATGCATTTCCTGGGACCTGATTTTTCAGTCGTCATCGATGCCGGCTAGGGCTATCTTTAGCGATGCTCGGATACAGCGAACCCGGAGGGTCCAGTTGCATGTGGGGCTGCATAAATGCTCCCCTGGGGAGTTCACTTGTACCCAAAGCCTTCCTTTGGTGACACTTTTGGATGGTCCAAAGGGGCTTGCAACGCATTTTCTGGGGCCCGGGTTTTCAGTATTCTCCCATGCCGGCTAGTGATATATTTAGGGTTGCTCGGAAAAATTGAACCCGCAGGGTCGAGTTGCATGTGGGGCTGCGTAAAGGCTCCCCTGGGGAGTTCACTTGTAACCAAAGCCTTCCTGTGGGGGCACTTTTGGATGGGCGAAAATGGCTCGCAACGCATTTCCTGGGGCCTAATTTTTCAATCGTCTCCGATGATGGCTAGGGCTACGTTTAGGTTTGCTCATGAAAAGCGAACCCGGAGGGTGCAGTTGCATGTGGGGCTGCGTAAAGGCTCCCCTGGGGAGTTCTCTTGTACCCAAAGCCTTCCTTTGGGGGCACTTTTGGATGGTCCAAAGGGGCTTGCAACGCGTTTTCTGGGGCCTGATTTTTCAGTCGTCTTTGATGCCGGCTAGGGCTATGTTTAGGGATGCTCGGAAACAGCGAACCCGGAGGGTCCAGTTGCATGTGGGGCTGCATAAAGGCTCCCCTGGGGAGTTCACTTGTACCCAAAGCCTTCCTTTGGTGACACTTTTGGATGGTCCAAAGGGGCTTGCAACGCGTTTTCTGGGGCCCAGTTTTTCAGTCTTCTCCCGTGCCGGCTAGGTATATATTTAGGGTTGCTCGGAAACAGCGAAGCCTGAGGGTCCAGTTGCATGAGGGGCTGCGTAAAGGCTCCCCTGGGGAGTTCACTTGTACCCAAAGCCTTCCTTTGGTGACAGTTTTGGATGGTCCAAAGGGGCTTGCAACGCGTTTTCTGGGGCCCAGTTTTTCAGTCTTCTCCCGTGCCGGCTAGGGCTATGTTTAGGGATGCTCGGAAACAGCGAACCCGGAGGGTCCAGTTGCATGTGGGGCTGCGTAAAGGCTCCCCTGGGGAGTTCACTTGTACCCAAAGCCTTCCTTTGGTGACAGTTTTGGAGGCTCGAAAGGGGCTCGCAACGCATTTCCTGGGGCCTGATTTTTCACTCGTCTGCGATGATGGCTAGGGCTCCGTTTAGGTTTGCTCATGAATAGCGAACCCGGAGGGTCCAGTTGCATGTGGGGCTGCGTAAAGGCTCCCCTGGGGAGTTCTCTTGTACCCAAAGCCTTCCTTTGGTGACACTTTTGGATGGTCCAAAGGGGCTTGCAACGCGTTTTCTGAGGCCGGGTTTTTCAGTCTTCTCCCATGCCGGCTAGGGCTATGTTTAGGGATGCTCGGAAACAGCGAACCCGGAGGGTCCAGTTGCATGTGGGGCTGCGTAAAGGCTCCCCTGGGGAGTTCACTTGTACCCAAAGCCTTCCTTTGGGGGCACTTTTGGATGGTCCAAAGGGGCTTGCAACGCATTTCCTTGGTCCTGATTTTTCATTCGTCTTCGATGCCGGCTAGGGCTATGTTTAAGGATGCTCGGAAACAGCGAACCCGGAGGGTCCAGTTGCATGTGGGGCTGCGTAAAGGCTCCCCTGGGGAGTTCACTTGTACCCAAAGCCTTCCTTTGGTGACACTTTTGGATGGTCCAAAGGGCTTGCAACGCTTTTCCTGGGGCCTCATTTTTCAGTCGTCTTCGATGCCGGCTAGGGCTATGTTTAGGGATGCTCGGAAAGAGCGAACCCGGAGGGTGCAGTTGCATGTGGGGCTTTGTAAAGGCTCCCCTGGAGAGTTCTCTTGTACCCAAAGCCTTCCTTTAGGGGCACTTTTGGATGGTCCAAAGGGCTCGCAACGCATTTCCTGGGGCCTGAGTTTTAACTCGTCTCCGATGACGGCTAGGGCTACGTTTAGGTTTGCTCAGGAACAGCGAACCCGGAGGGTCCAGTTGCATGTGGGGCTGCGTAAAGGCTCCCTTGGGGAGTTCTCTTGTACCCAAAGCCTTCTTTTGGGGGCACTTTTGGATGGTCCAAAGGGGCTCGCAACGCATTTCCTGGGGCCTGATTTTTCATTCGTCTTCGATGCCGGCTAGGGCTATGTTTAGGGATGCTCGGAAACAGCAAACCCGGAGGGTGCAGTTGCATGTGGGGCTGCGTAAAGGCTCCCCTGGGGAGTTCACTTGTACCCAAAGCCTTCCTTTGGGGGCACTTTTGGAATGGCGAAAAGGGCTCGGAACGCATTTCATGGGGCCTGATTTTTCAGTCGTCATCGATGCCGGCTAGGGCTATGTTTAGGGATGCTCGGAAACAGCGAACCCGGAGGGTGCAGTTGCATGTGGGGCTGCGTAAAGGCTCCCCTGGGGAGTTCTCTTGTACCCAAAGCCTTCCTTTGGGGGCACTTTTGGATGGGCGAAAAGGGCTCGCAACGCATTTCCTGGGGCCTGATTTTTCAGTCGTCTTCGATGCCGGCTAGGGCTATGTTTAGGGATGCTCGGAAACAGCAAACCCGGAGGGTCCAGTTGCATGTGGGGCTGCGTAAAGGCTCCCCTGGGGAGTTCACTTGTACCCAAAGCCTTCCTTTGGGGGCACTTTTGGATGGGCGAAAAGGGCTCGCAACGCATTTCCTGGGGCCTGATTTTTCAGTCGTCATCGATGCCGGCTAGGGCTATCTTTAGCGATGCTCGGAAACAGCGAACCCGGAGGGTCCAGTTGCATGTGGGGCTGCATAAATGCTCCCCTGGGGAGTTCACTTGTACCCAAAGCCTTCCTTTGGTGACACTTTTGGATGGTCCAAAGGGGCTTGCAACGCGTTTTCTGGGGCCCGGGTTTTCAGTCTTCTCCCATGCCGGCTAGTGATATATTTAGGGTTGCTCGGAAAAATTGAACCCGCAGGGTTGAGTTGCATGTGGGGCTGCGTAAAGGCTCCCCTGGGGAGTTCACTTGTAACCAAAGCCTTCCTGTGGGGGCACTTTTGGATGGGCGAAAATGGCTCGCAACGCATTTCCTGGGGCCTGATTTTTCAATCGTCTCCGATGATGGCTAGGGCTACGTTTAGGTTTGCTCATGAACAGCGAACCCGGAGGGTCCAGTTGCATGTGGGGCTGCGTAAAGGCTCCCCTGGGGAGTTCTCTTGTACCCAAAGCCTTCCTTTGGGGGCACTTTTGGATGGTCCAAAGGGGCTTGCAACGCGTTTTCTGGGGCCTGATTTTTCAGTCGTCTTTGATGCCGGCTAGGGCTATGTTTAGGGATGCTCGGAAACAGCGAACCCGGAGGGTCCAGTTGCATGTGGGGCTGCATAAAGGCTCCCCTGGGGAGTTCACTTGTACCCAAAGCCTTCCTTTGGTGACACTTTTGGATGGTCCAAAGGGGCTTGCAACGCGTTTTCTGGGGCCCAGTTTTTCAGTCTTCTCCCGTGCCGGCTAGGTATATATTTAGGGTTGCTCGGAAACAGCGAAGCCTGAGGGTCCAGTTGCATGAGGGGCTGCGTAAAGGCTCCCCTGGGGAGTTCACTTGTACCCAAAGCCTTCCTTTGGTGACAGTTTTGGATGGTCCAAAGGGGCTTGCAACGCGTTTTCTGGGACCCAGTTTTTCAGTCTTCTCCCGTGCCGGCTAGGGCTATGTTTAGGGATGCTCGGAAACAGCGAACGCGGAGGGTCCAGTTGCATGTGGGGCTGCGTAAAGGCTCCCCTGGGGAGTTCACTTGTACCCAAAGCCTTCCTTTGGTGACAGTTTTGGAGGCTCGAAAGGGGCTCGCAACGCATTTCCTGGGGCCTGATTTTTCACTCGTCTGCGATGATGGCTAGGGCTCTGTTTAGGTTTGCTCATGAATAGCGAACCCGGAGGGTCCAGTTGCATGTGGGGCTGCGTAAAGGCTCCCCTGGGGAGTTCTCTTGTACCCAAAGCCTTCCTTTGGTGACACTTTTGGATGGTCCAAAGGGGCTTGCAACGCGTTTTCTGAGGCCGGGTTTTTCAGTCTTCTCCCATGCCGGCTAGGGCTATGTTTAGGGATGCTCGGAAACAGCGAACCCGGAGGGTCCAGTTGCATGTGGGGCTGCGTAAAGGCTCCCCTGGGGAGTTCACTTGTACCCAAAGCCTTCCTTTGGGGGCACTTTTGGATGGTCCAAAGGGGCTTGCAACGCATTTCCTTGGTCCTGATTTTTCATTCGTCTTCGATGCCGGCTAGGGCTATGTTTAGGGATGCTCGGAAACAGCGAACCCGGAGGGTCCAGTTGCATGTGGGGCTGCGTAAAGGCTCCCCTGGGGAGTTCACTTGTACCCAAAGCCTTCCTTTGGTGACACTTTTGGATGGTCCAAAGGGCTTGCAACGCTTTTCCTGGGGCCTCATTTTTCAGTCGTCTTTGATGCCGGCTAGGGCTATGTTTAGGGATGCTCGGAAAGAGCGAACCCGGAGGGTGCAGTTGCATGTGGGGCTGCGTAAAGGCTCCCCTGGGGAGTTCTCTTGTACCCAAAGCCTTCCTTTAGGGGCACTTTTGGATGGTCCAAAGGGCTCGCAACGCATTTCCTGGGGCCTGAGTTTTAACTCGTCTCCGATGACGGCTAGGGCTACGTTTAGGTTTGCTCAGGAACAGCGAACCCGGAGGGTGCAGTTGCATGTGGGGCTGCGTAAAGGCTCCCCTGGGGAGTTCACTTGTACCCAAAGCCTTCCTTTGGGGGCACTTTTGGATGGTCCAAAGGGGCTCGGAACGCATTTCCTGGGGCCTGATTTTTCATTCGTCTTCGATGCTGGCTAGGGCTATGTTTAGGGATGCTCGGAAACAGCAAACCCGGAGGGTGCAGTTGCATGTGGGGCTGCGTAAAGGCTCCCCTGGGGAGTTCACTTGTACCCAAAGCCTTCCTTTGGGGGCACTTTTGGAATGGTGAAAAGGGCTCGGAACGCATTTCCTCGGGCCTGATTTTTCAGTCGTCATCGATGCCGGCTAGGGCTATGTTTAGGGATGCTCGGAAACAGCGAACCCGGAGGGTGCAGTTGCATGTGGGGCTGCGTAAAGGCTCCCCTGGGGAGTTCTCTTGTACCCAAAGCCTTCCTTTGGGGGCACTTTTGGATGGGCGAAAAGGGCTCGCAACGCATTTCCTGGGGCCTGATTTTTCATTCGTCTTCGATGCCGGCTAGGGCTATGTTTAGGGATGCTCGGAAACAGCAAACCCGGAGGGTCCAGTTGCATGTGGGGCTGCGTAAAGGCTCCCCTGGGGAGTTCACTTGTACCCAAAGCCTTCCTTTGGGGGCACTTTTGGATGGGCGAAAAGGGCTCGCAACGCATTTCCTGGGGCCTGATTTTTCAGTCGTCATCGATGCCGGATAGGGCTATGTTTAGGGATGCTCGGAAACAGCAAACCCGGAGGGTCCAGTTGCATGTGGGGCTGCGTAAAGGCTCCCCTGGGGAGTTCACTTGTACCCAAAGCCTTCCTTTGGTGACAGTTTTGGATGGTTCAAAGGGGCTCGCAACGCATTTCCTGGGGCCTGATTTTTCAGTCGTCTTCGATGCCGGCTAGGGCTATATTTAGGGATGCTCGGAAACAGCGAACCCAGAGGGTCCAGTTGCATGTGGGTCTGCGTAAAGGCTCCCCTGGGGAGTTCACTTGTACCCAAAGCCTTCCATTGGGGGCACTTTTGGATGGGCGAAAAGGGCTCGGAACGCATTTCCTGGGACCTGATTTTTCAGTCGTCATCGATGCCGGCTAGGGCTATCTTTAGCGATGCTCGGATACAGCGAACCCGGAGGGTCCAGTTGCATGTGGGGCTGCATAAATGCTCCCCTGGGGAGTTCACTTGTACCCAAAGCCTTCCTTTGGTGACACTTTTGGATGGTCCAAAGGGGCTTGCAACGCATTTTCTGGGGCCCGGGTTTTCAGTATTCTCCCATGCCGGCTAGTGATATATTTAGGGTTGCTCGGAAAAATTGAACCCGCAGGGTCGAGTTGCATGTGGGGCTGCGTAAAGGCTCCCCTGGGGAGTTCACTTGTAACCAAAGCCTTCCTGTGGGGGCACTTTTGGATGGGCGAAAATGGCTCGCAACGCATTTCCTGGGGCCTAATTTTTCAATCGTCTCCGATGATGGCTAGGGCTACGTTTAGGTTTGCTCATGAACAGCGAACCCGGAGGGTGCAGTTGCATGTGGGGCTGCGTAAAGGCTCCCCTGGGGAGTTCTCTTGTACCCAAAGCCTTCCTTTGGGGGCACTTTTGGATGGTCCAAAGGGGCTTGCAACGCGTTTTCTGGGGCCTGATTTTTCAGTCGTCTTTGATGCCGGCTAGGGCTATGTTTAGGGATGCTCGGAAACAGCGAACCCGGAGGGTCCAGTTGCATGTGGGGCTGCATAAAGGCTCCCCTGGGGAGTTCACTTGTACCCAAAGCCTTCCTTTGGTGACACTTTTGGATGGTCCAAAGGGGCTTGCAACGCGTTTTCTGGGGCCCAGTTTTTCAGTCTTCTCCCGTGCCGGCTAGGTATATATTTAGGGTTGCTCGGAAACAGCGAAGCCTGAGGGTCCAGTTGCATGAGGGGCTGCGTAAAGGCTCCCCTGGGGAGTTCACTTGTACCCAAAGCCTTCCTTTGGTGACAGTTTTGGATGGTCCAAAGGGGCTTGCAACGCGTTTTCTGGGGCCCAGTTTTTCAGTCTTCTCCCGTGCCGGCTAGGGCTATGTTTAGGGATGCTCGGAAACAGCGAACCCGGAGGGTCCAGTTGCATGTGGGGCTGCGTAAAGGCTCCCCTGGGGAGTTCACTTGTACCCAAAGCCTTCCTTTGGTGACAGTTTTGGAGGCTCGAAAGGGGCTCGCAACGCATTTCCTGGGGCCTGATTTTTCACTCGTCTGCGATGATGGCTAGGGCTCCGTTTAGGTTTGCTCATGAATAGCGAACCCGGAGGGTCCAGTTGCATGTGGGGCTGCGTAAAGGCTCCCCTGGGGAGTTCTCTTGTACCCAAAGCCTTCCTTTGGTGACACTTTTGGATGGTCCAAAGGGGCTTGCAACGCGTTTTCTGAGGCCGGGTTTTTCAGTCTTCTCCCATGCCGGCTAGGGCTATGTTTAGGGATGCTCGGAAACAGCGAACCCGGAGGGTCCAGTTGCATGTGGGGCTGCGTAAAGGCTCCCCTGGGGAGTTCACTTGTACCCAAAGCCTTCCTTTGGGGGCACTTTTGGATGGTCCAAAGGGGCTTGCAACGCATTTCCTTGGTCCTGATTTTTCATTCGTCTTCGATGCCGGCTAGGGCTATGTTTAAGGATGCTCGGAAACAGCGAACCCGGAGGGTCCAGTTGCATGTGGGGCTGCGTAAAGGCTCCCCTGGGGAGTTCACTTGTACCCAAAGCCTTCCTTTGGTGACACTTTTGGATGGTCCAAAGGGCTTGCAACGCTTTTCCTGGGGCCTCATTTTTCAGTCGTCTTCGATGCCGGCTAGGGCTATGTTTAGGGATGCTCGGAAAGAGCGAACCCGGAGGGTGCAGTTGCATGTGGGGCTTTGTAAAGGCTCCCCTGGGGAGTTCTCTTGTACCCAAAGCCTTCCTTTAGGGGCACTTTTGGATGGTCCAAAGGGCTCGCAACGCATTTCCTGGGGCCTGAGTTTTAACTCGTCTCCGATGACGGCTAGGGCTACGTTTAGGTTTGCTCAGGAACAGCGAACCCGGAGGGTGCAGTTGCATGTGGGGCTGCGTAAAGGCTCCCTTGGGGAGTTCTCTTGTACCCAAAGCCTTCTTTTGGGGGCACTTTTGGATGGTCCAAAGGGGCTCGCAACGCATTTCCTGGGGCCTGATTTTTCATTCGTCTTCGATGCCGGCTAGGGCTATGTTTAGGGATGCTCGGAAACAGCAAACCCGGAGGGTGCAGTTGCATGTGGGGCTGCGTAAAGGCTCCCCTGGGGAGTTCACTTGTACCCAAAGCCTTCCTTTGGGGGCACTTTTGGAATGGCGAAAAGGGCTCGGAACGCATTTCATGGGGCCTGATTTTTCAGTCGTCATCGATGCCGGCTAGGGCTATGTTTAGGGATGCTCGGAAACAGCGAACCCGGAGGGTGCAGTTGCATGTGGGGCTGCGTAAAGGCTCCCCTGGGGAGTTCTCTTGTACCCAAAGCCTTCCTTTGGGGGCACTTTTGGATGGGCGAAAATGGCTCGCAACGCATTTCCTGGGGCCTGATTTTTCAGTCGTCTTCGATGCCGGCTAGGGCTATGTTTAGGGATGCTCGGAAACAGCAAACCCGGAGGGTCCAGTTGCATGTGGGGCTGCGTAAAGGCTCCCCTGGGGAGTTCACTTGTACCCAAAGCCTTCCTTTGGGGGCACTTTTGGATGGGCGAAAAGGGCTCGCAACGCATTTCCTGGGGCCTGATTTTTCAGTCGTCATCGATGCCGGCTAGGGCTATCTTTAGCGATGCTCGGAAACAGCGAACCCGGAGGGTCCAGTTGCATGTGGGGCTGCATAAATGCTCCCCTGGGGAGTTCACTTGTACCCAAAGCCTTCCTTTGGTGACACTTTTGGATGGTCCAAAGGGGCTTGCAACGCGTTTTCTGGGGCCCGGGTTTTCAGTCTTCTCCCATGCCGGCTAGTGATATATTTAGGGTTGCTCGGAAAAATTGAACCCGCAGGGTTGAGTTGCATGTGGGGCTGCGTAAAGGCTCCCCTGGGGAGTTCACTTGTAACCAAAGCCTTCCTGTGGGGGCACTTTTGGATGGGCGAAAATGGCTCGCAACGCATTTCCTGGGGCCTGATTTTTCAATCGTCTCCGAAGATGGCTAGGGCTACGTTTAGGTTTGCTCATGAACAGCGAACCCGCAGGGTCCAGTTGCATGTGGGGCTGCGTAAAGGCTCCCCTGGGGAGTTCTCTTGTACCCAAAGCCTTCCTTTGGGGGCACTTTTGGATGGTCCAAAGGGGCTTGCAACGCGTTTTCTGGGGCCTGATTTTTCAGTCGTCTTTGATGCCGGCTAGGGCTATGTTTAGGGATGCTCGGAAACAGCGAACCCGGAGGGTCCAGTTGCATGTGGGGCTGCATAAAGGCTCCCCTGGGGAGTTCACTTGTACCCAAAGCCTTCCTTTGGTGACACTTTTGGATGGTCCAAAGGGGCTTGCAACGCGTTTTCTGGGGCCCAGTTTTTCAGTCTTCTCCCGTGCCGGCTAGGTATATATTTAGGGTTGCTCGGAAACAGCGAAGCCTGAGGGTCCAGTTGCATGAGGGGCTGCGTAAAGGCTCCCCTGGGGAGTTCACTTGTACCCAAAGCCTTCCTTTGGTGACAGTTTTGGATGGTCCAAAGGGGCTTGCAACGCGTTTTCTGGGACCCAGTTTTTCAGTCTTCTCCCGTGCCGGCTAGGGCTATGTTTAGGGATGCTCGGAAACAGCGAACGCGGAGGGTCCAGTTGCATGTGGGGCTGCGTAAAGGCTCCCCTGGGGAGTTCACTTGTACCCAAAGCCTTCCTTTGGTGACACTTTTGGATGGTCCAAAGGGGCTTGCAACGCGTTTTCTGAGGCCGGGTTTTTCAGTCTTCTCCCATGCCGGCTAGGGCTATGTTTAGGGATGCTCGGAAACAGCGAACCCGGAGGGTCCAGTTGCATGTGGGGCTGCGTAAAGGCTCCCCTGGGGAGTTCACTTGTACCCAAAGCCTTCCTTTGGGGGCACTTTTGGATGGTCCAAAGGGGCTTGCAACGCATTTCCTTGGTCCTGATTTTTCATTCGTCTTCGATGCCGGCTAGGGCTATGTTTAGGGATGCTCGGAAACAGCGAACCCGGAGGGTCCAGTTGCATGTGGGGCTGCGTAAAGGCTCCCCTGGGGAGTTCACTTGTACCCAAAGCCTTCCTTTGGTGACACTTTTGGATGGTCCAAAGGGCTTGCAACGCTTTTCCTGGGGCCTCATTTTTCAGTCGTCTTTGATGCCGGCTAGGGCTATGTTTAGGGATGCTCGGAAAGAGCGAACCCGGAGGGTGCAGTTGCATGTGGGGCTGCGTAAAGGCTCCCCTGGGGAGTTCTCTTGTACCCAAAGCCTTCCTTTAGGGGCACTTTTGGATGGTCCAAAGGGCTCGCAACGCATTTCCTGGGGCCTGAGTTTTAACTCGTCTCCGATGACGGCTAGGGCTACGTTTAGGTTTGCTCAGGAACAGCGAACCCGGAGGGTGCAGTTGCATGTGGGGCTGCGTAAAGGCTCCCCTGGGGAGTTCTCTTGTACCCAAAGCCTTCCTTTGGGGGCACTTTTGGATGGTCCAAAGGGGCTCGGAACGCATTTCCTGGGGCCTGATTTTTCATTCGTCTTCGATGCCGGCTAGGGCTATGTTTAGGGATGCTCGGAAACAGCAAACCCGGAGGGTGCAGTTGCATGTGGGGCTGCGTAAAGGCTCCCCTGGGGAGTTCACTTGTACCCAAAGCCTTCCTTTGGGGGCACTTTTGGAATGGTGAAAAGGGCTCGGAACGCATTTCCTCGGGCCTGATTTTTCAGTCGTCATCGATGCCGGCTAGGGCTATGTTTAGGGATGCTCGGAAACAGCGAACCCGGAGGGTGCAGTTGCATGTGGGGCTGCGTAAAGGCTCCCCTGGGGAGTTCTCTTGTACCCAAAGCCTTCCTTTGGGGGCACTTTTGGATGGGCGAAAAGGGCTCGCAACGCATTTCCTGGGGCCTGATTTTTCATTCGTCTTCGATGCCGGCTAGGGCTATGTTTAGGGATGCTCGGAAACAGCAAACCCGGAGGGTCCAGTTGCATGTGGGGCTGCGTAAAGGCTCCCCTGGGGAGTTCACTTGTACCCAAAGCCTTCCTTTGGGGGCACTTTTGGATGGGCGAAAATGGCTCGCAACGCATTTCCTGGGGCCTGATTTTTCAGTCGTCATCGATGCCGGCTAGGGCTATCTTTAGCGATGCTCGGAAACAGCGAACCCGGAGGGTCCAGTTGCATGTGGGGCTGCATAAAGGCTCCCCTGGGGAGTTCACTTGTACCCAAAGCCTTCCTTTGGTGACACTTTTGGATGGTCCAAAGGGGCTTGCAACGCGTTTTCTGGGGCCCGGGTTTTCAGTCTTCTCCCATGCCGGCTAGTGATATATTTAGGGTTGCTCGGAAAAATTGAACCCGCAGGGTTGAGTTGCATGTGGGGCTGCGTAAAGGCTCCCCTGGGGAGTTCACTTGTAACCAAAGCCTTCCTGTGGGGGCACTTTTGGATGGGCGAAAATGGCTCGCAACGCATTTCCTGGGGCCTGATTTTTCAATCGTCTCCGAAGATGGCTAGGGCTACGTTTAGGTTTGCTCATGAACAGCGAACCCGCAGGGTCCAGTTGCATGTGGGGCTGCGTAAAGGCTCCCCTGGGGAGTTCTCTTGTACCCAAAGCCTTCCTTTGGGGGCACTTTTGGATGGTCCAAAGGGGCTTGCAACGCGTTTTCTGGGGCCTGATTTTTCAGTCGTCTTTGATGCCGGCTAGGGCTATGTTTAGGGATGCTCGGAAACAGCGAACCCGGAGGGTCCAGTTGCATGTGGGGCTGCATAAAGGCTCCCCTGGGGAGTTCACTTGTACCCAAAGCCTTCCTTTGGTGACACTTTTGGATGGTCCAAAGGGGCTTGCAACGCGTTTTCTGGGGCCCAGTTTTTCAGTCTTCTCCCGTGCCGGCTAGGTATATATTTAGGGTTGCTCGGAAACAGCGAAGCCTGAGGGTCCAGTTGCATGAGGGGCTGCGTAAAGGCTCCCCTGGGGAGTTCACTTGTACCCAAAGCCTTCCTTTGGTGACAGTTTTGGATGGTCCAAAGGGGCTTGCAACGCGTTTTCTGGGACCCAGTTTTTCAGTCTTCTCCCGTGCCGGCTAGGGCTATGTTTAGGGATGCTCGGAAACAGCGAACGCGGAGGGTCCAGTTGCATGTGGGGCTGCGTAAAGGCTCCCCTGGGGAGTTCACTTGTACCCAAAGCCTTCCTTTGGTGACACTTTTGGATGGTCCAAAGGGGCTTGCAACGCGTTTTCTGAGGCCGGGTTTTTCAGTCTTCTCCCATGCCGGCTAGGGCTATGTTTAGGGATGCTCGGAAACAGCGAACCCGGAGGGTCCAGTTGCATGTGGGGCTGCGTAAAGGCTCCCCTGGGGAGTTCACTTGTACCCAAAGCCTTCCTTTGGGGGCACTTTTGGATGGTCCAAAGGGGCTTGCAACGCATTTCCTTGGTCCTGATTTTTCATTCGTCTTCGATGCCGGCTAGGGCTATGTTTAGGGATGCTCGGAAACAGCGAACCCGGAGGGTCCAGTTGCATGTGGGGCTGCGTAAAGGCTCCCCTGGGGAGTTCACTTGTACCCAAAGCCTTCCTTTGGTGACACTTTTGGATGGTCCAAAGGGCTTGCAACGCTTTTCCTGGGGCCTCATTTTTCAGTCGTCTTTGATGCCGGCTAGGGCTATGTTTAGGGATGCTCGGAAAGAGCGAACCCGGAGGGTGCAGTTGCATGTGGGGCTGCGTAAAGGCTCCCCTGGGGAGTTCTCTTGTACCCAAAGCCTTCCTTTAGGGGCACTTTTGGATGGTCCAAAGGGCTCGCAACGCATTTCCTGGGGCCTGAGTTTTAACTCGTCTCCGATGACGGCTAGGGCTACGTTTAGGTTTGCTCAGGAACAGCGAACCCGGAGGGTGCAGTTGCATGTGGGGCTGCGTAAAGGCTCCCCTGGGGAGTTCTCTTGTACCCAAAGCCTTCCTTTGGGGGCACTTTTGGATGGTCCAAAGGGGCTCGGAACGCATTTCCTGGGGCCTGATTTTTCATTCGTCTTCGATGCCGGCTAGGGCTATGTTTAGGGATGCTCGGAAACAGCAAACCCGGAGGGTGCAGTTGCATGTGGGGCTGCGTAAAGGCTCCCCTGGGGAGTTCACTTGTACCCAAAGCCTTCCTTTGGGGGCACTTTTGGAATGGTGAAAAGGGCTCGGAACGCATTTCCTCGGGCCTGATTTTTCAGTCGTCATCGATGCCGGCTAGGGCTATGTTTAGGGATGCTCGGAAACAGCGAACCCGGAGGGTGCAGTTGCATGTGGGGCTGCGTAAAGGCTCCCCTGGGGAGTTCTCTTGTACCCAAAGCCTTCCTTTGGGGGCACTTTTGGATGGGCGAAAAGGGCTCGCAACGCATTTCCTGGGGCCTGATTTTTCATTCGTCTTCGATGCCGGCTAGGGCTATGTTTAGGGATGCTCGGAAACAGCAAACCCGGAGGGTCCAGTTGCATGTGGGGCTGCGTAAAGGCTCCCCTGGGGAGTTCACTTGTACCCAAAGCCTTCCTTTGGGGGCACTTTTGGATGGGCGAAAATGGCTCGCAACGCATTTCCTGGGGCCTGATTTTTCAGTCGTCATCGATGCCGGCTAGGGCTATCTTTAGCGATGCTCGGAAACAGCGAACCCGGAGGGTCCAGTTGCATGTGGGGCTGCATAAAGGCTCCCCTGGGGAGTTCACTTGTACCCAAAGCCTTCTTTGGGGGCACTTTTGGATGGTCCAAAGGGGCTTGCAACGCGTTTTCTGGGGCCTGATTTTTCAGTCGTCTTTGATGCCGGCTAGGGCTATGTTTAGGGATGCTCGGAAACAGCGAACGCCGAGGGTCCAGTTGCATGTGGGGCTGCATAAAGGCTCCCCTGGGGAGTTCACTTGTACCCAAAGCCTTCCTTTGGTGACACTTTTGGATGGTCCAAAGGGGCTTGCAACGCGTTTTCTGGGGCCCAGTTTTTCAGTCTTCTCCCCTGCCGGCTAGGTATATATTTAGGGTTGCTCGGAAACAGCGAAGCCTGAGGGTCCAGTTGCATGAGAGGCTGCGTAAAGGCTCAACTGGGGAGTTCACTTGTACCCAAAGCCTTCCTTTGGTGACAGTTTTGGATGGTCCAAAGGGGCTTGCAACGCGTTTTCTGGGGCCCAGTTTTTCAGTCTTCTCCCGTGCCGGCTAGGGCTATGTTTAGGGATGCTCGGAAACAGCGAACCCGGAGGGTCCAGTTGCATGTGGGGCTGCGTAAAGGCTCCCCTGGGGAGTTCACTTGTACCCAAAGCCTTCCTTTGGTGACAGTTTTGGATGGTCCAAAGGGGCTTGCAACGTGTTTTCTGGGGCTCAGATTTTCAGTCTTCTCCCGTGCCGGCTAGGGCTATGTTTAGGGATGCTCGGAAACAGCGAACCCGGAGGGTCCAGTTGCATGTGGGGCTGCGTAAAGGCTCCCCTGGGGAGTTCACTTGTACCCAAAGCCTTCCTTTGGTGACAGTTTTGGAGGCTCGAAAGGGGCTCGCAACGCATTTCCTGGGGCCTGATTTTTCACTCGTCTGCGATGATGGCTAGGGCTCCGTTTAGGTTTGCTCATGAATAGCGAACCCGGAGGGTCCAGTTGCATGTGGGGCTGCGTAAAGGCTCCCCTGGGGAGTTCTCTTGTACCCAAAGCCTTCCTTTGGTGACACTTTTGGATGGTCCAAAGGGGCTTGCAACGCGTTTTCTGAGGCCGGGTTTTTCAGTCTTCTCCCATGCCGGCTAGGGCTATGTTTAGGGATGCTCGGAAACAGCGAACCCGGAGGGTCCAGTTGCATGTGGGGCTGCGTAAAGGCTCCCCTGGGGAGTTCACTTGTACCCAAAGCCTTCCTTTGGGGGCACTTTTGGATGGTCCAAAGGGGCTTGCAACGCATTTCCTTGGTCCTGATTTTTCATTCGTCTTCGATGCCGGCTAGGGCTATGTTTAGGGATGCTCGGAAACAGCGAACCCGGAGGGTCCAGTTGCATGTGGGGCTGCGTAAAGGCTCCCCTGGGGAGTTCACTTGTACCCAAAGCCTTCCTTTGGTGACACTTTTGGATGGTCCAAAGGGCTTGCAACGCTTTTCCTGGGGCCTCATTTTTCAGTCGTCTTTGATGCCGGCTAGGGCTATGTTTAGGGATGCTCGGAAAGAGCGAACCCGGAGGGTGCAGTTGCATGTGGGGCTTTGTAAAGGCTCCCCTGGGGAGTTCTCTTGTACCCAAAGCCTTCCTTTAGGGGCACTTTTGGATGGTCCAAAGGGCTCGCAACGCATTTCCTGGGGCCTGATTTTTCAGTCGTCATCGATGCCGGCTAGGGCTATGTTTAGGGATGCTCGGAAACAGCGAACCCGGAGGGTCCAGTTGCATGTGGGGCTGCGTAAAGGCTCCCCTGGGGAGTTCTCTTGTACCCAAAGCCTTCCTTTGGGGGCACTTTTGGATGGGCGAAAAGGGCTTGCAACGCATTTCCTGGGGCCTGATTTTTCATTCGTCTTCGATGCCGGCTAGGGCTATGTTTAGGGATGCTCGGAAACAGCAAACCCGGAGGGTCCAGTTGCATGTGGGGCTGCGTAAAGGCTCCCCTGGGGAGTTCACTTGTACCCAAAGCCTTCCTTTGGGGGCACTTTTGGATGGGCGAAAAGGGCTCGCAACGCATTTCCTGGGGCCTGATTTTTCAATCGTATCCGATGATGGCTAGGGCTACGTTTAGGTTTGCTCATGAACAGCGAACCCGGAGGGTCCAGTTGCATGTGGGGCTGCGTAAAGGCTCCCCTGGGGAGTTCACTTGTACCCAAAGCCTTCCTTTGGTGACAGTTTTGGATGGTCCAAAGGGGCTTGCAACGCGTTTTCTGGGGCCTGATTTTTCAGTCGTCTTCGATGCCGGCTAGGGCTATGTTTAGGGATGCTCGGAAACAGCGAACCCGGAGGGTCCAGTTGCATGTGGTGCTGCATAAAGGCTCCCCTGGGGAGTTCACTTGTACCCAAAGCCTTCCTTTGGTGACACTTTTGGATGGTCCAAAGGGGCTTGCAACGCGTTTTCTGGGGCCCAGTTTTTCAGTCTTCTCCCGTGCCGGCTAGGTATATATTTAGGGTTGCTCGGAAACAGCGAAGCCTGAGGGTCCAGTTGCATGAGGGGCTGCGTAAAGGCTCCCCTGGGGAGTTCACTTGTACCCAAAGCCTTCCTTTGGTGACAGTTTTGGATGGTCCAAAGGGGCTTGCAACGCGTTTTCTGGGGCCCAGTTTTTCAGTCTTCTCCCGTGCCGGCTAGGGCTATGTTTAGGGATGCTCGGAAACAGCGAACCCGGAGGGTCCAGTTGCATGTGGGGCTGCGTAAAGGCTCCCCTGGGGAGTTCTCTTGTACCCAAAGCCTTCCTTTGGTGACACTTTTGGATGGTCCAAAGGGGCTTGCAACGCATTTCCTTGGTCCTGATTTTTCATTCGTCTTCGATGCCGGCTAGGGCTATGTTTAGGGATGCTCGGAAACAGCGAACCCGGAGGGTCCAGTTGCATGTGGGGCTGCATAAAGGCTCCCCTGGGGAGTTCACTTGTACCCAAAGCCTTCCTTTGGGGGCACTTTTGGATGGTCCAAAGGGGCTTGCAACGCATTTCCTTGGTCCTGATTTTTCATTCGTCTTCGATGCCGGCTAGGGCTATGTTTAGGGATGCTCGGAAACAGCGAACCCGGAGGGTCCAGTTGCATGTGGGGCTGCGTAAAGGCTCCCCTGGGGAGTTCACTTGTACCCAAAGCCTTCCTTTGGTGACACTTTTGGATGGTCCAAAGGGGCTTGCAACGCGTTTTCTGGGACCGGGTTTTAAGTCTTCTCCCATGCCGGCTAGGGATATATTTAGGGTTGCTCGGAAAAATCGAACCTGAAGGGTCCAGTTGCATGTGGGGCTGCGTAAAGGCTCCCCTGGGGAGTTCACTTGTACCCAAAGCCTTCCTTTGCGGGCGCTTTTGGATGGTCCAAAGGGGCTTGCAACGCGTTTTCTGGGGCCCGGGTTTTCAGTCTTCTCCCATGCCGGCTAGGGCTATGTTTAGGGATGCTCGGAAACAGCGAACCCGGAGGGTCCAGTTGCATGTGGGGCTGCGTAAAGGCTCCCCTGGGGAGTTCACTTGTATCCAAAGCCTTCCTTTGGGGGCACTTTTGGATGGTCCAAAGGGGCTCGCAACGCATTTACAGGGGCCTGATTTTTCATTCGTCTCCGATGACGGCTAGGGCTACGTTTAGGTTTGCTCAGGAACAGCGAACGCGGAGGGTCCAGTGGCATGTGGGGCTGCGTAAAGGCTTCCCTGGGGAGTTCACTTGTACCCAAAGCCTTCCTTTGGGGGCACTTTTGGATGGGCGAAAAGGGCTCGCAACGCATTTCCTGGGGCCTGATTTTTCAGTTGTCTTCGATGCCGGCTAGGGCTATGTTTACGGATGCTCAGGAACAGCGAACCCGGAGGGTCCAGTTGCATGTGGGGCTGCGTAAAGGCTCCCCTGCGGAGATCACTTGTACGCAAAGCCTTCCTTTGGGGGCACTTTTGGATGGTCCAATGGGGCTTGCAACACATTTCCTGGGTCCTGATTTTTCAGTCGTCTCCGATGACTGCTAGGGCTACGTTTAGGTTTGCTCATGAACAGCGAACCCGGAGGGTCCAGTTGCATGTGGGGCTGTGTAAAGGCTGCCTTGGGGAGTTCACTTGTACCCAAAGCCTTCCTTTGGGGGCACTTTTGGATGGGCGAAAAGGGCTCGCAACGCATTTCCTGGGGCCTGATTTTTCAGTAGTCTTCGATGCCGGTTAGGGCTATGTTTAGGGATGGTCAGGAACAGCGAACCCAGAGGGTCCAGTGGCATGTGGGGCTGCGTAAAGGCTCCCCTGGGGAGTTCTCTTGTACCCAAAGCCTTCCTTTGGGGGCACTTTTGGATGGGCGAAAAGGGCTCGCAACGCATTTCCTGGGGCCTGATTTTTCAGTCGTCTTCGATGCCGGCTAGGGCTATGTTTAGGGATGCTCAGAAACAGCGAACCCGGAGGGTCCAGTTGCATGTGGGGCTGCGTAAAGGCTCCCCTGGGGAGTTCTCTTGTACCCAAAGCCTTCCTTTGGGGGCACTTTTGGATGGCGAAAAGGGCTCGCAACGCATTTCCTGGGGCCTGATTTTTCAGCCGTCATCGCTGCCGGCTAGGGCTATGTTTAGGGATGCTCGGAAACAGCGAACGCGGAGGGTCCCGTGGCATGTGGGGCTGCGTAAAGGCTCCCCTGGGGAGTTCTCTTGTACCCAAAGCCTTCCTTTGGGGGCACTTTTGGATGGGCGAAAAGGGCTCGCAACGCATATCCTGGGGCCTGATTTTTCAGTCGTCTTCGATGCCGGCTAGGGCTATGTTTAGGGATGCTCATGAACAGCGAACCCGGAGGGTCCAGTTGCATGTGGGGCTGCGTAAAGGCTCCCCTGGGGAGTTCTCTTGTACCCAAAGCCTTCCTTTGGGGGCACTTTTGGATGGGCGAAAAGGGCTCGCAACGCATTTCCTGGGGCCTGATTTTTCAGTCGTTTTCGATGCCGGCTAGGGCTATGTTTAGGGATGCTCGGAAACAGCGAACGCCGAGGGTCCAGTTGCATGTGGGGCTGCGTAAAGGCTCCCCTGGGGAGTTCACTTGTACCCAAAGCCTTCCATTGGGGGCACTTTTGGATGGGCGAAAAGGGCTCGGAACGCATTACCTGGGGCCTGATTTTTCAGTCGTCATCGATGCCGGCTAGGGCTATCTTTAGCGATGCTCGGAAACAGCGAACCCGGAGGGTCCAGTTGCATGTGGGGCTGCATAAATGCTCCCCTGGGGAGTTCACTTGTACCCAAAGCCTTCCTTTGGTGACACTTTTGGATGGTCCAAAGGGGCTTGCAACGCGTTTTCTGGGGCCCGGGTTTTCAGTCTTCTCCTATGCCGGCTAGAGATATATTTAGGGTTGCTCGGAAAAATTGAACCCGCAGGGTCCAGTTGCATGTGGGGCTGCGTAAAGGCTCCCCTGGGGAGTTCACTTGTACCCAAAGCCTTCCTTTGGGGGCACTTTTGGATGGGCGAAAAGGGCTCGCAACGCATTTCCTTGGTCCTGATTTTTCAGTCGTCTTCGATGCCGGCTAGGGCTATGTTTAGGGATGCTCGGAAACAGCGAACCCGGAGGGTCCAGTTGCATGTGGGGCTGCGTAAAGGCTCCCCTGTGGAGATCACTTGTACCCAAAGCCTTCCTTTGGGGGCAATTTTGGATTGTCCAAAGGGGCTTGCAACGCGTTTTCTGGGGCCCGGGTTTTCAGTCTTCTCCTATGCCGGCTAGGGATATGTTTACGGATGCTCGGAAACAGCGAACCCGGAGGGTCCAGTTGCATGTGGGGCTGCGTAAAGGCTCCCCTGGGGAGTTCACTTGTACCCAAAGCCTTCCTTTGGGGGCACTTTTGGATGGGCGAAAAGGGCTTGCAACGCATTTCCTGGGGCCTGATTTTTCAGTCGTCATCGATGCCGGCTAGGGCTATGTTTAGGGATGCTCGGAAACAGCGAACCCGGAGGGTGCAGTTGCATGTGGGGCTGCGTAAAGGCTCCCCTGGGGAGTTCTCTTGTACCCAAAGCCTTCCTTTGGGGGCACTTTTGGATGGGCGAAAATGGCTCGCAACGCATTTCCTGGGGCCTGATTTTTCATTCGTCTTCGATGCCGGCAAGGGCTATGTTTAGGGATGCTCGGAAACAGCGAACGCCGAGGGTCCAGTTGCATGTGGGGCTGCGTAAAGGCTCCCCTGGGGAGTTCACTTGTACCCAAAGCCTTCCATTGGGGGCACTTTTGGATAGGCGAAAAGGGCTCGCAACGCATTTCCTGGGGCCTGATTTTTCAGTCGTCATCGATGCCGGATAGGGCTATGTTTAGGGATGCTCGGAAACAGCAAACCCGGAGGGTCCAGTTGCATGTGGGGCTGCGTAAAGGCTCCCCTGGGGAGTTCACTTGTACCCAAAGCCTTCCTTTGGTGACACTTTTGGATGGTCCAAAGGGGCTTGCAACGCGTTTTCTGGGGCCCGGGTTTTTCAGTCGTCTTCGATGCCGGCTAGGGCTATGTTTAGGGATGCTCGGAAACAGCGAACCCGGAGGGTCCAGTTGCATGTGGGGCTGCGTAAAGTCTCCCCTGGGGAGTTCTCTTGTACCCAAAGCCTTCCTTTGGGGGCACATTTGGATGTGCGAAAAGGGCTCGTAACGCATTTCCCGGGGCCTGATTTTTTACTCATCATCCATTCCGACTAGGGCTATGTTTAGGGATGCTCGGAAATAACGAACCCGGAGTGTCCAGTTGCATGTGGGGCTGCGTAAAGGCTCCCCTGGGGAGTTCACTTGTACCCAAAGCCTTCCTTTGGTGGCACTTTTGGATGGGCGAAAAGGGCTTGCAACGCATTTCCTGGGGCCTGATTTTTCAGTCGTCTTCGATGCCGGCTAGGGCTATGTTTAGGGATGCTCAGAAACAGCGAACCCGGAGGGTCCAGTTGCATGTGGGGCTGCGTAAAGGCTCCCCTGGGGAGTTCACTTGTACCCAAAGCCTTCCTTTGGTGACACTTTTGGATGGTCCAAAGGGGCTTGCAACGCATTTCCTGGGGCCTGATTTTTCATTCGTCTTCGATGCCGGCAAGGGCTATGTTTACGGATGCTCAGAAACAGCGAACCCGGAGGATCCAGTTGCATGTGGGGCTGCGTAAAGGCTCCCCTGGGGAGTTCACTTGTACCCAAAGCCTTCCTTTAGGGGCACTTTTGGATGGCGAAAAGGGCTCGCAACGCATTTCCTGGGGCCTGATTTTTCAGTCGTCATCGCTGCCGGCTAGGGCTATGTTTAGGGATGCTCGGAAACAGCGAACCCGGAGGGTCCAGTTGCATGTGGGGCTGCGTAAAGGCTCCCCTGGGGAGTTCACTTGTACCCAAAGCCTTCCTTTGGTGACACTTTTGGATGGTCCAAAGGGGCTTGCAACGCGTTTTCTGGGGCCGGGTTTTAAGTCTTCTCCCATGCCGGCTAGGGATATATTTAGGGTTGCTCGGAAAAATCGAACCCGAAGGGTCCAGTTGCATGTGGGGCTGCGTAAAGGCTCCCCTGGGGAGTTCACTTGTACCCAAAGCCTTCCTTTGCGGGCACTTTTGGATGGTCCAAAGGGGCTTGCAACGCGTTTTCTGGGGCCCGGGTTTTCAGTCTTCTCCCATGCCGGCTAGGGCTATGTTTAGGGATGCTCGGAAACAGCGAACCCGGAGGGTCCAGTTGCATGTGGGGCTGCGTAAAGGCTCCCCTGGGGAGTTCACTTGTATCCAAAGCCTTCCTTTGGGGGCACTTTTGGATGGTCCAAAGGGGCTCGCAACGCATTTACAGGGGCCTGATTTTTCATTCGTCTCCGATGACGGCTAGGGCTACGTTTAGGTTTGCTCAGGAACAGCGAACGCGGAGGGTCCAGTGGCATGTGGGGCTGCGTAAAGGCTTCCCTGGGGAGTTCACTTGTACCCAAAGCCTTCCTTTGGGGGCACTTTTGGATGGGCGAAAAGGGCTCGCAACGCATTTCCTGGGGCCTGATTTTTCAGTTGTCTTCGATGCCGGCTAGGGCTATGTTTACGGATGCTCAGGAACAGCGAACCCGGAGGGTCCAGTTGCATGTGGGGCTGCGTAAAGGCTCCCCTGCGGAGATCACTTGTACGCAAAGCCTTCCTTTGGGGGCACTTTTGGATGGTCCAATGGGGCTTGCAACACATTTCCTGGGTCCTGATTTTTCAGTCGTCTCCGATGACTGCTAGGGCTACGTTTAGGTTTGCTCATGAACAGCGAACCCGGAGGGTCCAGTTGCATGTGGGGCTGTGTAAAGGCTGCCTTGGGGAGTTCACTTGTACCCAAAGCCTTCCTTTGGGGGCACTTTTGGATGGGCGAAAAGGGCTCGCAACGCATTTCCTGGGGTCTGATTTTTCAGTAGTCTTCGATGCCGGTTAGGGCTATGTTTAGGGATGGTCAGGAACAGCGAACCCAGAGGGTCCAGTTGCATGTGGGGCTGCGTAAAGGCTGCCTTGGGGAGTTCACTTGTACCCAAAGCCTTCCTTTGGGGGCACTTTTGGATGGGCGAAAAGGGCTCGGAACGCATTTCCTGGGGCCTGATTTTTCAGTCGTCATCGATGCCGGCTAGGGCTATGTTTAGGGATGCTCGGAAACAGCGAACCCGGAGGGTGCAGTTGCATGTGGGGCTGCGTAAAGGCTCCCCTGGGGAGTTCTCTTGTACCCAAAGCCTTCCTTTGGGGGCACTTTTGGATGGGCGAAAATGGCTCGCAACGCATTTCCTGGGGCCTGATTTTTCAGTCGTCTTCGATGCCGGCTAGGGCTATGTTTAGGGATGCTCGGAAACAGCGAACGCCGAGGGTCCAGTTGCATGTGGGGCTGCGTAAAGGCTCCCCTGGGGAGTTCACTTGTACCCAAAGCCTTCCTTTGGGGGCACTTTTGGATGGGCGAAAAGGGCTCGCAACGCATTTCCTGGGGCCTGATTTTTCAGTCGTCATCGATGCCGGATAGGGCTATGTTTAGGGATGCTCGGAAACAGCAAACCCGGAGGGTCCAGTTGCATGTGGGGCTGCGTAAAGGCTCCCCTGGGGAGTTCACTTGTACCCAAAGCCTTCCTTTGGTGACAGTTTTGGATGGTCCAAAGGGGCTTGCAACGCGTTTTCTGGGGCCCGGGTTTTTCAGTCGTCTTCGATGCCGGCTAGGGCTATGTTTAGGGATGCTCGGAAACAGCGAACCCGGAGGGTCCAGTTGCATGTGGGGCTGCGTAAAGGCTCCCCTGGGGAGTTCTCTTGTACCCAAAGCCTTCCTTTGGGGGCACATTTGGATGTGCGAAAAGGGCTCGTAACGCATTTCCCGGGGCCTGATTTTTTACTCATCATCCATTCCGACTAGGGCTATGTTTAGGGATGCTCGGAAATAACGAACCCGGAGGGTCCAGTTGCATGTGGGGCTGCGTAAAGGCTCCCCTGGGGAGTTCACTTGTACCCAAAGCCTTCCTTTGGTGGCACTTTTGGATGGGCGAAAAGGGCTTGCAACGCATTTCCTGGGGCCTGATTTTTCAGTCGTCTTCGATGCCGGCTAGGGCTATGTTTAGGGATGCTCAGAAACAGCGAACCCGGAGGGTCCAGTTGCATGTGGGGCTGCGTAAAGGCTCCCCTGGGGAGTTCACTTGTACCCAAAGCCTTCCTTTGGTGACACTTTTGGATGGTCCAAAGGGGCTTGCAACGCATTTCCTGGGGCCTGATTTTTCATTCGTCTTCGATGCCGGCAAGGGCTATGTTTACGGATGCTCAGAAACAGCGAACCCGGAGGATCCAGTTGCATGTGGGGCTGCGTAAAGGCTCCCCTGGGGAGTTCACTTGTACCCAAAGCCTTCCTTTAGGGGCACTTTTGGATGGCGAAAAGGGCTCGCAACGCATTTCCTGGGGCCTGATTTTTCAGTCGTCATCGCTGCCGGCTAGGGCTATGTTTAGGGATGCTCGGAAACAGCGAACCCGGAGGGTCCAGTTGCATGTGGGGCTGCGTAAAGGCTCCCCTGGGGAGTTCACTTGTACCCAAAGCCTTCCTTTGGTGACACTTTTGGATGGTCCAAAGGGGCTTGCAACGCGTTTTCTGGGGCCGGGTTTTAAGTCTTCTCCCATGCCGGCTAGGGATATATTTAGGGTTGCTCGGAAAAATCGAACCCGAAGGGTCCAGTTGCATGTGGGGCTGCGTAAAGGCTCCCCTGGGGAGTTCACTTGTACCCAAAGCCTTCCTTTGCGGGCACTTTTGGATGGTCCAAAGGGGCTTGCAACGCGTTTTCTGGGGCCCGGGTTTTCAGTCTTCTCCCATGCCGGCTAGGGCTATGTTTAGGGATGCTCGGAAACAGCGAACCCGGAGGGTCCAGTTGCATGTGGGGCTGCGTAAAGGCTCCCCTGGGGAGTTCACTTGTATCCAAAGCCTTCCTTTGGGGGCACTTTTGGATGGTCCAAAGGGGCTCGCAACGCATTTACAGGGGCCTGATTTTTCATTCGTCTCCGATGACGGCTAGGGCTACGTTTAGGTTTGCTCAGGAACAGCGAACGCGGAGGGTCCAGTGGCATGTGGGGCTGCGTAAAGGCTTCCCTGGGGAGTTCACTTGTACCCAAAGCCTTCCTTTGGGGGCACTTTTGGATGGGCGAAAAGGGCTCGCAACGCATTTCCTGGGGCCTGATTTTTCAGTTGTCTTCGATGCCGGCTAGGGCTATGTTTACTGATGCTCAGGAACAGCGAACCCGGAGGGTCCAGTTGCATGTGGGGCTGCGTAAAGGCTCCCCTGCGGAGATCACTTGTACGCAAAGCCTTCCTTTGGGGGCACTTTTGGATGGTCCAATGGGGCTTGCAACACATTTCCTGGGTCCTGATTTTTCAGTCGTCTCCGATGACTGCTAGGGCTACGTTTAGGTTTGCTCATGAACAGCGAACCCGGAGGGTCCAGTTGCATGTGGGGCTGCGTAAAGGCTGCCTTGGGGAGTTCACTTGTACCCAAAGCCTTCCTTTGGGGGCACTTTTGGATGGGCGAAAAGGGCTCGCAACGCATTTCCTGGGGTCTGATTTTTCAGTAGTCTTCGATGCCGGTTAGGGCTATGTTTAGGGATGGTCAGGAACAGCGAACCCAGAGGGTCCAGTGGCATGTGGGGCTGCGTAAAGGCTCCCCTGGGGAGTTCTCTTGTACCCAGAGGCTTCCTTTGGGGGCACTTTTGGATGGGCGAAAAGGGCTCGCAACGCATTTCCTGGGGCCTGATTTTTCAGTCGTCTTCGATGCCGGCTAGGGCTATGTTTAGGGATGCTCAGAAACAGCGAACCCGGAGGGTCCAGTTGCATGTGGGGCTGCGTAAAGGCTCCCCTGGGGAGTTCACTTGTACCCAAAGCCTTCCTTTGGTGACAGTTTTGGATGGTCCAAAGGGGCTTGCAACGCGTTTTCTGGGGCCCGGGTTTTTCAGTCGTCTTCGATGCCGGCTAGGGCTATGTTTAGGGATGCTCGGAAACAGCGAACCCGGAGGGTCCAGTTGCATGTGGGGCTGCGTAAAGGCTCCCCTGGGGAGTTCTCTTGTACCCAAAGCCTTCCTTTGGGGGCACATTTGGATGTGCGAAAAGGGCTCGTAACGCATTTCCCGGGGCCTGATTTTTTACTCATCATCCATTCCGACTAGGGCTATGTTTAGGGATGCTCGGAAATAACGAACCCGGAGGGTCCAGTTGCATGTGGGGCTGCGTAAAGGCTCCCCTGGGGAGTTCACTTGTACCCAAAGCCTTCCTTTGGTGGCACTTTTGGATGGGCGAAAAGGGCTTGCAACGCATTTCCTGGGGCCTGATTTTTCAGTCGTCTTCGATGCCGGCTAGGGCTATGTTTAGGGATGCTCAGAAACAGCGAACCCGGAGGGTCCAGTTGCATGTGGGGCTGCGTAAAGGCTCCCCTGGGGAGTTCACTTGTACCCAAAGCCTTCCTTTGGTGACACTTTTGGATGGTCCAAAGGGGCTTGCAACGCATTTCCTGGGGCCTGATTTTTCATTCGTCTTCGATGCCGGCAAGGGCTATGTTTACGGATGCTCAGAAACAGCGAACCCGGAGGATCCAGTTGCATGTGGGGCTGCGTAAAGGCTCCCCTGGGGAGTTCACTTGTACCCAAAGCCTTCCTTTAGGGGCACTTTTGGATGGCGAAAAGGGCTCGCAACGCATTTCCTGGGGCCTGATTTTTCATTCGTCTTCGATGCCGGCTAGGGCTATGTTTAGGGATGCTCGGAAACAGCGAACCCGGAGGGTCCAGTTGCATGTGGGGCTGCGTAAAGGCTCCCCTGGGGAGTTCACTTGTACCCAAAGCCTTCCTTTGGTGACACTTTTGGATGGTCCAAAGGGGCTTGCAACGCGTTTTCTGGGGCCGGGTTTTAAGTCTTCTCCCATGCCGGCTAGGGATATATTTAGGGTTGCTCGGAAAAATCGAACCCGAAGGGTCCAGTTGCATGTGGGGCTGCGTAAAGGCTCCCCTGGGGAGTTCACTTGTACCCAAAGCCTTCCTTTGCGGGCACTTTTGGATGGTCCAAAGGGGCTTGCAACGCGTTTTCTGGGGCCCGGGTTTTCAGTCTTCTCCCATGCCGGCTAGGGCTATGTTTAGGGATGCTCGGAAACAGCGAACCCGGAGGGTCCAGTTGCATGTGGGGCTGCGTAAAGGCTCCCCTGGGGAGTTCACTTGTATCCAAAGCCTTCCTTTGGGGGCACTTTTGGATGGTCCAAAGGGGCTCGCAACGCATTTACAGGGGCCTGATTTTTCATTCGTCTCCGATGACGGCTAGGGCTACGTTTAGGTTTGCTCAGGAACAGCGAACGCGGAGGGTCCAGTGGAATGTGGGGCTGCGTAAAGGCTTCCCTGGGGAGTTCACTTGTACCCAAAGCCTTCCTTTGGGGGCACTTTTGGATGGGCGAAAAGGGCTCGCAACGCATTTCCTGGGGCCTGATTTTTCAGTTGTCTTCGATGCCGGCTAGGGCTATGTTAACGGATGCTCAGGAACAGCGAACCCGGAGGGTCCTGTTGCATGTGGGGCTGCGTAAAGGCTCCCCTGGGGAGTTCATTTGTACCCAAATTCTTCTTTGGGGGCACATTTGGATGGTCCAATGGGGCTTGCAACACATTTCCTGGGTCCTGATTTTTCAGTCGTCTCCGATGACTGCTAGGGCTACGTTTAGGTTTGCTCATGAACAGCGAACCCGGAGGGTCCAGTTGCATGTGGGGCTGCGTAAAGGCTGCCTTGGGGAGTTCACTTGTACCCAAAGCCTTCCTTTGGGGGCACTTTTGGATGGGCGAAAAGGGCTCGCAACGCATTTCCTGGGGTCTGATTTTTCAGTCGTCTTCGATGCCGGTTAGGGCTATGTTTAGGGATGGTCAGGAACAGCGAACCCAGAGGGTCCAGTGGCATGTGGGGCTGCGTAAAGGCTCCCCTGGGGAGTTCTCTTGTACCCAAAGGCTTCCTTTGGGGGCACTTTTGGATGGGCGAAAAGGGCTCGCAACGCATTTCCTGGGGCCTGATTTTTCAGTCGTCTTCGATGCCGGCTAGGGCTATGTTTAGGGATGCTCAGAAACAGCGAACCCGGAGGGTCCAGTTGCATGTGGGGCTGCGTAAAGGCTCCCCTGGGGAGTTCACTTGTACCCAAAGCCTTCCTTTGGGGGCACTTTTGGATGGGCGAAAAGGGCTCGCAACGCATTTCCTGGGGCCTGATTTTTCAGTCGTCTTCGATGCCGGCTAGGGCTATGTTTAGGGATGCTCAGAAACAGCGAACCCGGAGGGTCCAGTTGCATGTGGGGCTGCGTAAAGGCTCCCCTGGGGAGTTCTCTTGTACCCAAAGCCTTCCTTTGGGGGCACTTTTGGATGGCGAAAAGGGCTCGCAACGCATTTCCTGGGGCCTGATTTTTCAGCCGTCATCGCTGCCGGCTAGGGCTATGTTTAGGGATGCTCGGAAACAGCGAACGCGGAGGGTCCAGTGGCATGTGGGGCTGCGTAAAGGCTCCCCTGGGGAGTTCTCTTGTACCCAAAGCCTTCCTTTGGGGGCACTTTTGGATGGGCGAAAAGGGCTCGCAACTCATATCCTGGGGCCTGATTTTTCAGTCGTCTTCGATGCCGGCTAGGGCTATGTTTAGGGATGCTCATGAACAGCGAACCCGGAGGGTCCAGTTGCATGTGGGGCTGCGTAAAGGCTCCCCTGGGGAGTTCTCTTGTACCCAAAGCCTTCCTTTGGGGGCACTTTTGGATGGGCGAAAAGGGCTCGCAACGCATTTCCTGGGGCCTGATTTTTCAGTCGTCTTCGATGCCGGCTAGGGCTATGTTTAGGGATGCTCGGAAACAGCGAATGCCGAGGGTCCAGTTGCATGTGGGGCTGCGTAAAGGCTCCCCTGGGGAGTTCACTTGTACCCAAAGCCTTCCATTGGGGGCACTTTTGGATGGGCGAAAAGGGCTCGGAACGCATTTCCTGGGGCCTGATTTTTCAGTCGTCATCGATGCCGGCTAGTGCTATCTTTAGCGATGCTCGGAAACAGCGAACCCGGAGGGTCCAGTTGCATGTGGGGCTGCATAAATGCTCCCCTGGGGAGTTCACTTGTACCCAAAGCCTTCCTTTGGTGACACTTTTGGATGGTCCAAAGGGGCTTGCAACGCGTTTTCTGGGGCCCGGGTTTTCAGTCTTCTCCTATGCCGGCTAGAGATATATTTAGGGTTGCTCGGAAAAATTGAACCCGCAGGGTCCAGTTGCATGTGGGGCTGCGTAAAGGCTCCCCTGGGGAGTTCACTTGTACCCAAAGCCTTCCTTTGGGGGCACTTTTGGATGGGCGAAAAGGGCTCGCAACGCATTTCCTTGGTCCTGATTTTTCAGTCGTCTTCGATGCCGGCTAGGGCTATGTTTAGGTATGCTCGGAAACAGCGAACCCGGAGGGTCCAGTTGCATGTGGGGCTGCGTAAAGGCTCCCCTGTGGAGATCACTTGTACCCAAAGCCTTCCTTTGGGGGCAATTTTGGATGGTCCAAAGGGGCTTGCAACGCGTTTTCTGGGGCCCGGGTTTTCAGTCTTCTCCTATGCCAGCTAGGGATATGTTTACGGATGCTCGGAAACAGCGAACCCGGAGGGTCCAGTTGCATGTGGGGCTGCGTAAAGGCTCCCCTGGGGAGTTCACTTGTACCCAAAGCCTTCCTTTGGGGGCACTTTTGGATGGGCGAAAAGGGCTCGCAACGCATTTCCTGGGGCCTGATTTTTCAGTCGTCATCGATGCCGGATAGGGCTATGTTTAGGGATGCTCTGAAACAGCGAATCCGGAGGGTCCAGTTGCATGTGGGGCTGCGTAAAGGCTCCCCTGGGGAGTTCTCTTGTACCCAAAGCCTTCCTTTGGGGGCACTTTTGGATGGGCGAAAAGGGCTCGGAACGCATTTCCTGGGGCCTGATTTTTCAGTCATCATCCATTCCGGCTAGGGCTATGTTTAGGGATGCTCGGAAACAGCGAACCCGGAGGGTCCAGTTGCATGTGGGGCTGCGTAAAGGCTCCCCTGGGGAGTTCACTTGTACCCAAAGCCTTCCTTTGGGGGCACTTTTGGATGGGCGAAAAGGGCTTGCAACGCATTTCCTGGGGCCTGATTTTTCAGTCGTCTTCGATGCCGGCTAGGGATATGTTTAGGGATGCTCGGAAACAACGAACCCGGAGGGTCCAGTTGCATGTGGGGCTGCGTAAAGGCTCCCCTGGGGAGTTCTCTTGTACCCAAAGCCTTCCTTTGGGGGCACTTTTGGATGGGCGAAAAGGGCTTGCAACGCATTTCCTGGGGCCTGATTTTTCAGTCGTCTTCGATGCCGGCTAGGGCTATGTTTAGGGATGATCATGAACAGCGAACCCGGACGGTCCAGTTGCATGGGGGGCTGCGTAAAGGCTCCCCTGGTGAGTTCACTTGTACAAAAAGCCTTCCTTTGGTGACACTTTTGGATGGTCCAAAGGGGCTTGCAACGCATTTCCTGGGGCCTGATTTTTCATTCGTCTTCGATGCCGGCTAGGGCTATGTTTAGGGATGCTCAGAAACAGCGAACCCGGAGGGTCCAGTTGCATGTGGGGCTGCGTAAAGGCTCCCCTGGGGAGTTCTCTTGTACCCAAAGCCTTCCTTTGGGGGCACTTTTGGATGGGCGAAAAGGGCTTGCAACGCATTTCCTGGGGCCTGATTTTTCAGTCGTCTTCGATGCCGGCTAGGGCTATGTTTAGGGATGCTCAGAAACAGCGAACCCGGAGGGTCCAGTTGCATGTGGGGCTGCGTAAAGGCTCCCCTGGGGAGTTCACTTGTACCCAAAGCCTTCCTTTGGTGACAGTTTTGGATGGTCCAAAGGGGCTTGCAACGCGTTTTCTGGGGCCCGGGTTTTCAGTCGTCTCCTATGCCTGCTAGTGATATATTTAGGGTTGCTCGGAAAAATCGAACCCGAAGGGTCCAGTTGCATGTGGGGCTGCGTAAAGGCTCCCCTGGGGAGTTCTCTTGTACCCAAAGCCTTCCTTTGGGGGCACTTTTGGATGGGCGAAAAGGGCTTGCAACGCATTTCCTGGGGCCTGATTTTTCAGTCGTCTTCGATGCCGGCTAGGGCTATGTTTAGGGATGCTCAGAAACAGCGAACCCGGAGGGTCCAGTTGCATGTGGGGCTGCGTAAAGGCTCCCCTGGGGAGTTCACTTGTACCCAAAGCCTTCCTTTGGTGACAGTTTTGGATGGTCCAAAGGGGCTTGCAACGCGTTTTCTGGGGCCCGGGTTTTCAGTCGTCTCCTATGACGGCTAGGGCTATGTTTAGGGATGCTCAGAAACAGCGAACCCGGAGGGTCCAGTTGCATGTGGGGCTGCGTAAAGGCTCCCCTGGGGAGTTCACTTGTACCCAAAGCCTTCCTTTGGTGACACTTTTGGATGGTCCAAAGAGGCTTGCAACGCTTTTTCTGGGGCCCTGGTTTTCAGACTTCTCCCATGCCGGCTAGTGATATATTAAGGTTTGCTCGCAAAAATTGAACCCGCAGGGTCCAGTTGCATGTGGGGCTGCATAAAGGCTCCCCTGGGGAGTTCACTTGTACCCAAAGCCTTCCTTTGGTGACACTTTTGGATGGTCCAAAGGGGCTTGCAACGCGTTTTCTGGGGCCCGGGTTTTTCAGTCGTCTTCGATGCCGGCTAGGGCTATGTTTAGGGATGCTCGGAAACAGCGAACCCGGACGGTCCAGTTGCATGTGGGGCTGCGTAAAGGCTCCCCTGGGGAGTTCACTTGTACCCAAAGCCTTCCTTTGGGGGCACATTTGGGTGTGCGAAAAGGGCTCGTAACGCATTTCCCGGGGCCTGATTTTTCAGTCATCATCCATTCCGGCTAGGGCTATGTTTAGGGATGCTCGGAAACAGCGAACCCGGAGGGTCCAGTTGCATGTGGGGCTGCGTAAAGGCTCCCCTGGGGAGTTCACTGGTACCCAAAGCCTTCCTTTGGGGGCACTTTTGGATGGGCGAAAAGGGCTTGCAACGCATTTCCTGGGGCCTGATTTTTCAGTCGTCTTCGATGCCGGCTAGGGATATGTTTAGGGATGCTCGGAAACAACGAACCCGGAGGGTCCAGTTGCATGTGGGGCTGCGTAAAGGCTCCCCTGGGGAGTTCTCTTGTACCCAAAGCCTTCCTTTGGTGACACTTTTGGATGGGCGAATAGGGCTTGCAACGCATTTCCTGGGGCCTGATTTTTCAGTCGTCTTCGATGCCGGCTAGGGTTATGTTTAGGGATGCTCATGAACAGCGAACCCGGAGGGTCCAGTTGCATGTGGGGCTGCGTAAAGGCTCCCCTGGGGAGTTCACTTGTACCCAAAGCCTTCCTTTGGTGACAGTTTTGGATGGTCCAAAGGGGCTTGCAACGCGTTTTCTGGGGCCCGGGTTTTCAGTCGTCTCCTATGCCTGCTAGTGATATATTTAGGGTTGCTCGGAAAAATCGAACCCGAAGGGTCCAGTTGCATGTGGGGCTGCGTAAAGGCTCCCCTGGGGAGTTCTCTTGTACCCAAAGCCTTCCTTTGGTGACACTTTTGGATGGGCGAAACGGGCTCGCAACGCATTTCCTGGGGCCTGATTTTTCAGTCGTCTTCGATGCCTGCTAGGGCTATGTTTAGGGATGCTCGGAAACAGCGAACGCGGAGGGTCCAGTGGCATGTGGGGCTGCGTAAAGGCTCCCCTGGGGAGTTCTCTTGTACCCAAAGCCTTCCTTTGGGGGCACTTTTGGATGGGCGAAAAGGGCTCGCAACGCATTTCCTGGGGCCTGATTTTTCAGTCGTCTCCTATGCCTGCTAGTGATATATTTAGGTATGCTCGGAAACAGCGAACGCCCAGGGTCCAGTTGCATGTGGGGCTGCGTAAAGGCTCCCCTGGGGAGTTCACTTGTACCCAAAGCCTTCCATTGGGGGCACTTTTGGATGGGCGAAAAGGGCTCGGAACGCATTTCCTGGGGCCTGATTTTTCAGTCGTCATCGATGCCGGCTAGGGCTATCTTTAGCGATGCTCGGAAACAGCGAACCCGGAGGGTCCAGTTGCATGTGGGGCTGCATAAATGCTCCCCTGGGGAGTTCACTTGTACCCAAAGCCTTCCTTTGGTGACACTTTTGGATGGTCCAAAGGGGCTTGCAACGCGTTTTCTGGGGCCCGGGTTTTCAGTCTTCTCCCATGCTGGCTAGTGATATATTTAGGGTTGCTCGGAAAAATTGAACCCGCAGGGTCGAGTTGCATGTGGGGCTCCGTAAAGGCTCCCCTGGGGAGTTCACTTGTACCCAAAGCCTTCCTTTGGGGGCACTTTTGGATGGGCGAAAAGGGCTCGCAACGCATTTCCTGGGGCCTGATTTTTCAGTCGTCTTCGATGCCGGCTAGGGCTATGTTTAGGGATGCTCGGAAACAGCGAACCCGGAGGGTCCAGTTGCATGTGGGGCTGCGTAAAGGCTCCCCTGGGGAGTTCACTTGTACCCAAAGCCTTCCTTTGGGGGCACTTTTGGATGGGCGAATAGGGCTTGCAACGCATTTCCTGGGGCCTGATTTTTCAGTCGTCTTCGATGCCGGCTAGGGCTATTTTTAGGGATGCTCATGAACAGCGAACCCGGAGGGTCCAGTTGCATGTGGGGCTGCGTAAAGGCTCCCCTGGGGAGTTCACTTGTACCCAAAGCCTTCCTTTGGTGACAGTTTTGGATGGTCCAAAGGGGCTTGCAACGCGTTTTCTGGGGCCCGGGATTTCAGTCGTCTGCTATGCCTGCTAGTGATATATTTAGGGTTGCTCGGAAAAATCGAACCCGAAGGGTCCAGTTGCATGTGGGGCTGCGTAAAGGCTCCCCTGGGGAGTTCTCTTGTACCCAAAGCCTTCCTTTGGTGATACTTTTGGATGGGCGAAACGGGCTCGCAACGCATTTCCTGGGGCCTGATTTTTCAGTCGTCTTCGATGCCTGCTAGGGCTATGTTTAGGGATGCTCGGAAACAGCGAACGCGGAGGGTCCAGTGGCATGTGGGGCTGCGTAAAGGCTCCCCTGGGGAGTTCTCTTGTACCCAAAGCCTTCCTTTGGGGGCACCTTTGGATGGGCGAAAAGGGCTCGCAACGCATTTCCTGGGGCCTGATTTTTCAGTCGTCTTCGATGCCGCCTGGGGCTATGTTTAGGGATGCTCGGAAACAGCGAACGCCCAGGGTCCAGTTGCATGTGGGGCTGCGTAAAGGCTCCCCTGGGGAGTTCTCTTGTACCCAAAGCCTTCCATTGGGGGCACTTTTGGATGGGCGAAAAGGGCTCGGAACGCATTTCCTGGGGCCTGATTTTTCAGTCGTCATCGATGCCGGCTAGGGCTATCTTTAGCGATGCTCGGAAACAGCGAACCCGGAGGGTCCAGTTGCATGTGGGGCTGCATAAATGCTCCCCTGGGGAGTTCACTTGTACCCAAAGCCTTCCTTTGGTGACACTTTTGGATGGTCCAAAGGGGCTTGCAACGCGTTTTCTGGGGCCCGGGTTTTCAGTCTTCTCCCATGCCGGCTAGTGATATATTTAGGGTTGCTCGCAAAAATCGAACCCGGAGGGTCCAGTTGCATGTGGGGCTGCGTAAAGGCTCCCCTGGGGAGTTCACTTGTACACAAAGCCTTCCTTTGGTGACACTTTTGGATGGTCCAAAGGGGCTTGCAACGCGTTTTCTGGGGCCCGGGTTTTTCAGTCGTCTTCGATGCCGGCTAGGGCTATGTTTAGGTTTGCTCAGGAACAGCGAACCCGGAGGGTCCAGTTGCATGTGGGGCTGCGTAAAGGCTCCCCTGGGGAGTTCTCTTGTACCCAAAGCCTTCCTTTGGGGGCACTTTTGGATGCTCCAAAGGGGCTCGCAACGCATTTCCTGGGGCCTGATTTTTCACTCGTCTCTGATGACGGCTAGGGCTACGTTAATGTTTGCTCAGGAACAGCGAACCCCGAGGGTCCAGTGGCATGTGGGGCTGCGTAAAGGCTCCCCTGGGGAGTTCTCTTGTACCCAAAGCCTTCCTTTGGGGGCACTTTTGGATGGGCGAAAAGGGCTCGCAACGCATTTCCTGGGGCCTGATTTTTCAGTCGTCTCCTATGCCTGCTAGTGATATATTTAGGTATGCTCGGAAACAGCGAACGCCCAGGGTCCAGTTGCATGTGGGGCTGCGTAAAGGCTCCCCTGGGGAGTTCACTTGTACCCAAAGCCTTCCATTGGGGGCACTTTTGGATGGGCGAAAAGGGCTCGGAACGCATTTCCTGGGGCCTGATTTTTCAGTCGTCATCGATGCCGGCTAGGGCTATCTTTAGCGATGCTCGGAAACAGCGAACCAGGAGGGTCCAGTTGCATGTGGGGCTGCATAAATGCTCCCCTGGGGAGTTCACTTGTACCCAAAGCCTTCCTTTGGTGACACTTTTGGATGGTCCAAAGGGGCTTGCAACGCGTTTTCTGGGGCCCGGGTTTTCAGTCTTCTCCCATGCCGGCTAGTGATATATTTAGGGTTGCTCGGAAAAATTGAACCCGCAGGGTCGAGTTGCATGTGGGGCTCCGTAAAGGCTCCCCTGGGGAGTTCACTTGTACCCAAAGCCTTCCTTTGGGGGCACTTTTGGATGGGCGAAAAGGGCTCGCAACGCATTTCCTGGGGCCTGATTTTTCAGTCGTCTTCGATGCCGGCTAGGGCTATGTTTAGGGATGCTCGGAAACAGCGAACCCGGAGGGTCCAGTTGCATGTGGGGCTGCGTAAAGGCTCCCCTGGGGAGTTCACTTGTACCCAAAGCCTTCCTTTGGGGGCACTTTTGGATGGGCGAATAGGGCTTGCAACGCATTTCCTGGGGCCTGATTTTTCAGTCGTCTTCGATGCCGGCTAGGACTATTTTTAGGGATGCTCATGAACAGCGAACCCGGAGGGTCCAGTTGCATGTGGGGCTGCGTAAAGGCTCCCCTGGGGAGTTCACTTGTACCCAAAGCCTTCCTTTGGTGACAGTTTTGGATGGTCCAAAGGGGCTTGCAACGCGTTTTCTGGGGCCCGGGATTTCAGTCGTCTGCTATGCCTGCTAGTGATATATTTAGGGTTGCTCGGAAAAATCGAACCCGAAGGGTCCAGTTGCATGTGGGGCTGCGTAAAGGCTCCCCTGGGGAGTTCTCTTGTACCCAAAGCCTTCCTTTGGTGATACTTTTGGATGGGCGAAACGGGCTCGCAACGCATTTCCTGGGGCCTGATTTTTCAGTCGTCTTCGATGCCTGCTAGGGCTATGTTTAGGGATGCTCGGAAACAGCGAACGCGGAGGGTCCAGTGGCATGTGGGGCTGCGTAAAGGCTCCCCTGGGGAGTTCTCTTGTACCCAAAGCCTTCCTTTGGGGGCACCTTTGGATGGGCGAAAAGGGCTCGCAACGCATTTCCTGGGGCCTGATTTTTCAGTCGTCTTCGATGCCGCCTGGGGTTATGTTTAGGGATGCTCGGAAACAGCGAACGCCCAGGGTCCAGTTGCATGTGGGGCTGCGTAAAGGCTCCCCTGGGGAGTTCACTTGTACCCAAAGCCTTCCATTGGGGGCACTTTTGGATGGGCGAAAAGGGCTCGGAACGCATTTCCTGGGGCCTGATTTTTCAGTCGTCATCGATGCCGGCTAGGGCTATCTTTAGCGATGCTCGGAAACAGCGAACCCGGAGGGTCCAGTTGCATGTGGGGCTGCATAAATGCTCCCCTGGGGAGTTCACTTGTACCCAAAGCCTTCCTTTGGTGACACTTTTGGATGGTCCAAAGGGGCTTGCAACGCGTTTTCTGGGGCCCGGGTTTTCAGTCTTCTCCCATGCCGGCTAGTGATATATTTAGGGTTGCTCGCAAAAATCGAACCCGGAGGGTCCAGTTGCATGTGGGGCTGCGTAAAGGCTCCCCTGGGGAGTTCACTTGTACACAAAGCCTTCCTTTGGTGACACTTTTGGATGGTCCAAAGTTGCTTGCAACGCGTTTTCTGGGGCCCGGGTTTTTCAGTCGTCTTCGATGCCGGCTAGGGCTATGTTTAGGGATGCTCGGAAACAGCGAACCCGGAGGGTCCAGTTGCATGTGGGGCTGCGTAAAGGCTCCCCTGGGGAGTTCACTTGTACCCAAAGCCTTCCTTTGGGGGCACTTTTGGATGCTCCAAAGGGGCTCGCAACGCATTTCCTGGGGCCTGATTTTTCACTCGTCTCTGATGACGGCTAGGGCTACGTTAATGTTTGCTCAGGAACAGCGAACCCCGAGGGTCCAGTGGCATGTGGGGCTGCGTAAAGGCTCCCCTGGGGAGTTCACTTGTACCCAAAGCCTTCCTTTTGGGGCACTTTTGGATGGGCGAAAAGGGCTCGGAACGCATTTCCTGGGGCCTGATTTTTCAGTCGTCTTCGATGCCTGCTAGGGCTATGTTTAGGGATGCTCGGAAACAGCGAACGCCGAGGGTCCAGTTGCATGTGGGGCTGCGTAAAGGCTCCCCTGGGGAGTTCTCTTGTACCCAAAGCCTTCCTTTGGTGGCACTTTTGGATGGGCGAAAAGGGCTCGCAACGCATTTCCTGGGGCCTGATTTTTCAGTCGTCTTCGATGCCGGCTAGGGCTATGTTTAGGGATGCTCGGAAACAGCGAACGCGGAGGGTCCAGTGGCATGTGGGGCTGCGTAAAGGCTCCCCTGGGGAGTTCACTTGTAACCAAAGCCTTCCATTGGGGGCACATTTGGATGGGCGAAAAGGCCTCGGTACGCATTTCCTGGGGCCTGATTTTTCAGTCGTCATCGATGCCGGCTAGGGCTATGTTTAGGGATGCTCGGAAACAGCGAACCCGGAGGGTCCAGTTGCATGTGGGGCTGCGTAAATGCTCCCCTGCGGAGTTCACTTGTACCCAAAGCCTTCCTTTGGTGACACTTTTGGATGGTCCAAAGGGGCTTGCAACGCGTTTTCTGGGGCCCGGGTTTTCAGTCTTCTCCCATGCCGGCTAGTGATATATTTAGGGTTGCTCGGAAAAATCGAACCCGCAAGGTCGAGTTGCATGTGGGGCTGCGTAAAGGCTCCCCTGGGGAGTTCTCTTGTACCCAAAGCCTTTTTTTGGGGGCACTTTTGGATGGGCGAAAAGGGCTCGGAACGCATTTCCTGGGGCCTGATTTTTCAGTCGTCATCGCTGCCGGCTAGGGCTATGTTTAGGGATGCTCGGAAACAGCGAACCCGGAGGGTCCAGTTGCATGTGGGGCTGCGTAAAGGCTCCCCTGGGGAGTTCATTTGTACCCAAAGCCTTCCTTTGGGGGCACTTTTGGATGGGCGAATAGGGCTCGCAACGCGTTTTCTGGGGCCCGGGTTTTTCAGTCTTCTCCGATGACGGCTAGGGCTATGTTTAGGGATGCTCGGAAACAGCGAACCCGGAGGGTCCAGTTGCATGTGGGGCTGCGTAAAGGCTCCCCTGGGGAGTTCACTTGTACCCAAAGCCTTCCTTTGGGGGCACTTTTGGATGGGCGAAAAGGGCTCGTACCGCATTTCCCGGGGCCTGATTTTTCAGTCATCATGCATTCCGGCTAGGGCTATGTTTAGGGATGCTCGGAAACAACGAACCCGGAGGGTCCAGTTGCATGTGGGGCTGCGTAAAGGCTCCCCTGGGGAGTTCACTTGTACCCAAAGCCTTCCTTTGGGGGCACTTTTGGATGGGCGAAAAGGGCTCGGAACGCATTTCCTGGGGCCTGATTTTTCAGTCGTCATCGCTGCCGGCTAGGGCTATGTTTAGGGATGCTCGGAAACAGCGAACCCGGAGGGTCCAGTTGCATGTGGGGCTGCGTAAAGGCTCCCCTGCGGAGTTCATTTGTACCCAAAGCCTTCCTTTGGGGGCACTTTTGGATGGGAGAAAAGGGCTCGCAACGCATTTCCTGGGGCCTGATTTTTCAGTCGTCTTCGATGCCGGCTAGAGCTATGTTTAGGGATGCTCAGAAACAGCGAACCCGGAGGGTCCAGTTGCATGTGGGGCTGCGTAAAGGCTCCCCTGGGGAGTTCACTTGTACCCAAAGCCTTCCTTTGGTGACACTTTTGGATGGTCCAAAGGGGCTTGCAACGCGTTTTCTGGGGCCCGGGTTTTCAGTCGTCTCCTATGCCTGCTAGTGATATATTTAGGGTTGCTCGGTAAAATCGAACCCGAAGGGTCCATTTGCATGTGGGGCTGCGTAAAGGCTCCCCTGGGGAGTTCTCTTGTACCCAAAGCCTTCCTTTGGTGACACTTTTGGATGGGCGAAACGGGCTCGCAACGCATTTCCTGGGGCCTGATTTTTGAGTCGTCATCGATGCCGGCTAGGGCTATGTTTAGGGTTGCTCGGAAAAATCGAACCCGAAGGGTCCAGTTGCATGTGGGGCTGCGTAAAGGCTCCCCTGGGGAGTTCTCTTGTACCCAAAGCCTTCCTTTGGTGATACTTTTGGATGGGCGAAACGGGCTCGCAACGCATTTCCCGGGGCCTGATTTTTCAGTCATCATCCATTCCGGCTAGGGCTATGTTTAGGGATGCTCGGAAACAGCGAACCCGGAGGGTCCAGTTGCATGTGGGGCTGCATAAATGCTCCCCTGGGGAGTTCACTTGTACCCAAAGCCTTCCTTTGGTGACACTTTTGGATGGTCCAAAGGGGCTTGCAACGCGTTTTCTGGGGCCCGGGTTTTCAGTCTTCTCCCATGCCGGCTAGGGATATATTTAGGGTTGCTCGGAAAAATTGAACCCGCAGGGTCGAGTTGCATGTGGGGCTGCGTAAAGGCTCCCCTGGGGAGTTCACTTGTACCCAAAGCCTTCCTTTGGGGGCACTTTTGGATGGGCGAAAAGGGCTCGGAACGCATTTCCTGGGGCCTGATTTTTCAGTCGTCATCGCTGCCGGCTAGGGCTATGTTTAGGGATGCTCGGAAACAGCGAACCCGGAGGGTCCAGTTGCATGTGGGGCTGCGTAAAGGCTCCCCTGCGGAGTTCATTTGTACCCAAAGCCTTCCTTTGGGGGCACTTTTGGATGGGCGAAAAGGGCTCGCAACGCATTTCCTGGGGCCTGATTTTTCAGTCGTCTTCGATGCCGGCTAGGGCTATGTTTAGGGATGCTCAGAAACAGCGAACCCGGAGGGTCCAGTTGCATGTGGGGCTGCGTAAAGGCTCCCCTGGGGAGTTCACTTGTACCCAAAGCCTTCCTTTGGTGACACTTTTGGATGGTCCAAAGGGGCTTGCAACGCGTTTTCTGGGGCCCGGGTTTTCAGTCGTCTCCTATGCCTGCTAGTGATATATTTAGGGTTGCTCGGTAAAATCGAACCCGAAGGGTCCATTTGCATGTGGGGCTGCGTAAAGGCTCCCCTGGGGAGTTCTCTTGTACCCAAAGCCTTCCTTTGGTGACACTTTTGGATGGGCGAAACGGGCTCGCAACGCATTTCCTGGGGCCTGATTTTTGAGTCGTCATCGATGCCGGCTAGGGCTATGTTTAGGGATGCTCGGAAACAGCGAACCCGGAGGGTCCAGTTGCATGTGGGGCTGCGTAAAGGCTCCCCTGGGGAGTTCACTTGTACCCAAAGCCTTCCTTTGGGGGCACATTTGGATGTGCGAAAAGGGCTCGTAACGCATTTCCTGGGGCCTGATTTTTCAGTCATCATCCATTCCGGCTAGGGCTATGTTTAGGGATGCTCGGAAACAGCGAACCCGGAGGGTCCAGTTGCATGTGGGGCTGCATAAATGCTCCCCTGGGGAGTTCACTTGTACCCAAAGCCTTCCTTTGGTGACACTTTTGGATGGTCCAAAGGGGCTTGCAACGCGTTTTCTGGGGCCCGGGTTTTCAGTCTTCTCCCATGCCGGCTAGTGATATATTTAGGGTTGCTCGGAAAAATTGAACCCGCAGGGTCGAGTTGCATGTGGGGCTGCGTAAAGGCTCCCCTGGGGAGTTCACTTGTACCCAAAGCCTTCCTTTGGGGGCACTTTTGGATGGGCGAAAAGGGCTCGGAACGCATTTCCTGGGGCCTGATTTTTCAGTCGTCATCGCTGCCGGCTAGGGCTATGTTTAGGGATGCTCGGAAACAGCGAACCCGGAGGGTCCAGTTGCATGTGGGGCTGCGTAAAGGCTCCCCTGGGGAGTTCATTTGTACCCAAAGCCTTCCTTTGGGGGCACTTTTGGATGGGCGAAAAGGGCTCGCAACGCATTTCCTGGGGCCTGATTTTTCAGTCGTCTTCGATGCCGGCTAGGGCTATGTTTAGGGATGCTCAGAAACAGCGAACCCGGAGGGTCCAGTTGCATGTGGGGCTGCGTAAAGGCTCCCCTGGGGAGTTCACTTGTACCCAAAGCCTTCCTTTGGTGACACTTTTGGATGGTCCAAAGGGGCTTGCAACGCGTTTTCTGGGGCCCGGGTTTTCAGTCGTCTCCTATGCCTGCTAGTGATATATTTAGGGTTGCTCGGTAAAATCGAACCCGAAGGGTCCATTTGCATGTGGGGCTGCGTAAAGGCTCCCCTGGGGAGTTCTCTTGTACCCAAAGCCTTCCTTTGGTGACACTTTTGGATGGGCGAAACGGGCTCGCAACGCATTTCCTGGGGCCTGATTTTTGAGTCGTCATCGATGCCGGCTAGGGCTATGTTTAGGGATGCTCGGAAACAGCGAACCCGGAGGGTCCAGTTGCATGTGGGGCTGCGTAAAGGCTCCCCTGGGGAGTTCACTTGTACCCAAAGCCTTCCTTTGGGGGCACATTTGGATGTGCGAAAAGGGCTCGTAACGCATTTCCCGGGGCCTGATTTTTCAGTCATCATCCATTCCGGCTAGGGCTATGTTTAGGGATGCTCGGAAACAGCGAACCCGGAGGGTCCAGTTGCATGTGGGGCTGCATAAATGCTCCCCTGGGGAGTTCACTTGTACCCAAAGCCTTCCTTTGGTGACACTTTTGGATGGTCCAAAGGGGCTTGCAACGCGTTTTCTGGGGCCCGGGTTTTCAGTCTTCTCCCATGCCGGCTAGTGATATATTTAGGGTTGCTCGGAAAAATTGAACCCGCAGGGTCGAGTTGCATGTGGGGCTGCGTAAAGGCTCCCCTGGGGAGTTCACTTGTACACAAAGCCTTCCTTTGGGGGCACTTTTGGATGGGCGAAAAGGGCTCGGAACGCATTTCCTGGGGCCTGATTTTTCAGTCGTCATCGCTGCCGGCTAGGGCTATGTTTAGGGATGCTCGGAAACAGCGAACCCGGAGGGTCCAGTTGCATGTGGGGCTGCGTAAAGGCTCCCCTGGGGAGTTCATTTGTACCCAAAGCCTTCCTTTGGGGGCACTTTTGGATGGGAGAAAAGGGCTCGCAACGCATTTCCTGGGGCCTGATTTTTCAGTCGTCTTCGATGCCGGCTAGGGCTATGTTTAGGGATGCTCGGAAACAGCGAACCCGGAGGGTCCAGTTGCATGTGGGGCTGCGTAAAGGCTCCCCTGGGGAGTTCACTTGTACCCAAAGCCTTCCTTTGGTGACACTTTTGGATGGTCCAAAGGGGCTTGCAACGCGTTTTCTGGGGCCCGGGTTTTCAGTCGTCTCCTATGCCTGCTAGTGATATATTTAGGGTTGCTCGGTAAAATCGAACCCGAAGGGTCCAGTTGCATGTGGGGCTGCGTAAAGGCTCCCCTGGGGAGTTCTCTTGTACCCAAAGCCTTCCTTTGGTGACACTTTTGGATGGGCGAAACGGGCTCGCAACGCATTTCCTGGGGCCTGATTTTTGAGTCGTCATCGATGCCGGCTAGGGCTATGTTTAGGGATGCTCGGAAACAGCGAACCCGGAGGGTCCAGTTGCATGTGGGGCTGCGTAAAGGCTCCCCTGGGGAGTTCACTTGTACCCAAAGCCTTCCTTTGGTGACACTTTTGGATGGGCGAAAAGGGCTCGTAACGCATTTCCCGGGGCCTGATTTTTCAGTCATCATCCATTCCGGCTAGGGCTATGTTTAGGGATGCTCGGAAACAGCGAACCCAGAGGGTCCAGTTGCATGTGGGGCTGCATAAATGCTCCCCTGGGGAGTTCACTTGTACCCAAAGCCTTCCTTTGGTGACACTTTTGGATGGTCCAAAGGGGCTTGCAACGCGTTTTCTGGGGCCTGGGTTTTCAGTCTTCTCCCATGCCGGCTAGTGATATATTTAGGGTTGCTCGCAAAAAACGAACCCGGAGGGTCCAGTTGCATGTGGGGCTGCGTAAAGGCTCCCCTGGGGAGTTCACTTGTACCCAAAGCCTTCCTTTGGGGGCACTTTTGGATGGGCGAAAAGGGCTCGGAACGCATTTCCTGGGGCCTGATTTTTCAGTCGTCATCGCTGCCGGCTAGGGCTATGTTTAGGGATGCTCGGAAACAACGAACCCGGAGGGTCCAGTTGCATGTGGGGCTGCGTAAAGGCTCCCCTGGGGAGTTCATTTGTACCCAAAGCCTTCCTTTGGGGGCACTTTTGGATGGGAGAAAAGGGCTCGCAACGCATTTCCTGGGGCCTGATTTTTCAGTCGTCTTCGATGCCGGCTAGGGCTATGTTTAGGGATGCTCAGAAACAGCGAACCCGGAGGGTCCAGTTGCATGTGGGGCTGCGTAAAGGCTCCCCTGGGGAGTTCACTTGTACCCAAAGCCTTCCTTTGGTGACACTTTTGGATGGTCCAAAGGGGCTTGCAACGCGTTTTCTGGGGCCCGGGTTTTCAGTCGTCTCCTATGCCTGCTAGTGATATATTTAGGGTTGCTCGGAAAAATCGAACCCGAAGGGTCCATTTGCATGTGGGGCTGCGTAAAGGCTCCCCTGGGGAGTTCTCTTGTACCCAAAGCCTTCCTTTGGTGACACTTTTGGATGGGCGAAACGGGCTCGCAACGCATTTCCTGGGGCCTGATTTTTGAGTCGTCATCGATGCCGGCTAGGGCTATGTTTAGGGATGCTCGGAAACAGCGAACCCGGAGGGTCCAGTTGCATGTGGGGCTGCGTAAAGGCTCCCCTGGGGAGTTCACTTGTACCCAAAGCCTTCCTTTGGGGGCACTTTTGGATGGGCGAAAAGGGCTCGGAACGCATTTCCCGGGGCCTGATTTTTCAGTCATCATCCATTCCGGCTAGGGCTATGTTTAGGGATGCTCGGAAACAACGAACCCGGAGGGTCCAGTTGCATATGGGGCTGCGTAAATGCTCCCCTGGGGAGTTCACTTGTACCCAAAGCCTTCCTTTGAGGGCACTTTTGGATGGGCGAAAAGGGCTTGCAACGCATTTCCTGGGGCCTGATTTTTCAGTCGTCTTCGATGCCGGCTAGGGCTATGTTTAGGGATGCTCGGAAACAGCGAACCCGGAGGGTCCAGTTGCATGTGGGGCTGCGTAAAGGCTTCCCTGGGGAGATCACTTGTACCCAAAGCCTTCCTTTGGGGGCACTTTTGGATGGTCCAAAGGGGCTTGCAACGCGTTTTCTGGGGCCTGGGTTTTCAGTCTTCTCCCATGCCGGCTAGGGATATATTTAGGGTTGCTCGGAAAAATCGAACCCGAAGGGTCCAGTTGCATGTGGGGCTGCGTAAAGGCTCCCCTGGGGAGTTCACTTGTATCCAAAGCCTTCCTTTGGGGGCACTTTTGGATGCTCCAAAGGGGCTCGCAGCGCATTTCCTGGGGCCTGATTTTTCAGTCGTCTTTGATGCCGGCTAGGGCTATGTTTAGGTATGCTCGGAAACAGCGAACGCGGAGGGTCCAGTTGCATGTGGGGCTGCATAAATGCTCCCCTGGGGAGTTCACTTGTACCCAAAGCCTTCCTTTGGTGACACTTTTGGATGCTCCAAAGGGGCTTGCAACGCGTTTTCTGGGGCCTGATTTTTCAGTCGTCTTCGATGCCGGCTAGGGCTATGTTTAGGGATGCTCGGAAACAGCGAACCCGGAGGGTCCAGTTGCATGTGGGGCTGCGTAAAGGCTCCCCTGGGGAGTTCACTTGTACCCAAAGCCTTCCTTTGGGGGCTCATTTGGATGTGCGAAAAGGGCTCGTAACGCATTTCCCGGGGCCTGATTTTTCAGTCATCATCCATTCCGGCTAGGGCTATGTTTAGGGATGCTCGGAAACAGCGAACCCGGAGGGTCCAGTTGCATGTGGGGCTGCGTAAAGGCTCCCCTGGGGAGTTCAATTGTACCCAAAGCCTTCCTTTGGTGGCACTTTTGGATGGGCGAAAAGGGCTTGCAACGCATTTCCTGGGGCCTGATTTTTCAGTCGTCTTCGATGCCGGCTAGGGATATGTTTAGGGATGCTCGGAAACAACGAACCCGGAGGGTCCAGTTGCATGTGGGGCTGCGTAAAGGCTCCCCTGGGGAGTTCACTTGTACCCAAAGCCTTCCTTTGGTGGCACTTTTGGATGGGCGAAAAGGGCTTGCAACGCATTTCCTGGGGCCTGATTTTTCAGTCGTCTTCGATGCCGGCTAGGGCTATGTTTAGGGATGCTCATGAACAGCGAACCCGGAGTGTCCAGTTGCATGTGGGGCTGCGTAAAGGCTCCCCTGGGGAGTTCACTTGTACACAAAGCCTTCCTTTGGTGACACTTTTGGATGGTCCAAAGGGGCTCGCAACGCATTTCCTGGGGCCTGATTTTTCAGTCGTCTTCGATGCCGGCTAGGGCTATGTTTAGGGATGCTCAGAAACAGCGAACCCGGAGGGTCCAGTTGCATGTGGGGCTCCGTAAAGGCTCCCCTGGGGAGTTCACTTGTACCCAAAGCCTTCCTTTAGGGGCACTTTTTGATGGCGAAAAGGGCTCGCAACGCATTTCCTGGGGCCTGATTTTTCAGTCGTCATCGCTGCCGGCTAGGGCTATGTTTAGGGATGCTCGGAAACAGCGAACCCGGAGGGTCCAGTTGCATGTGGGGCTGCGTAAAGGCTCCCCTGGGGAGTTCACTTGTACCCAAAGCCTTCCTTTGGTGGCACTTTTGGATGGGCGAAAAGGGCTTGCAACGCATTTCCTGGGGCCTGATTTTTCAGTCGTCTTCGATGCCGGCTAGGGATATGTTTAGGGATGCTCGGAAACAACGAACCCGGAGGGTCCAGTTGCATGTGGGGCTGCGTAAAGGCTCCCCTGGGGAGTTCACTTGTACCCAAAGCCTTCCTTTGGTGGCACTTTTGGATGGGCGAAAAGGGCTTGCAACGCCTTTTCTGGGGCCCGGGTTTTCAGTCTTCTCCCATGCCGGCTAGTGATATATTTAGGTATGCTCAGTAAAATTGAACCCGCAGGGTCGAGTTGCATGTGGGGCTGCGTAAAGGCTCCCCTGGGGAGTTCATTTGTACCCAAAGCCTTCCTTTGGGGGCACTTTTGGATGGGCGAAAAGGGCTCGCAACGCATTTCCTGGGGCCTGATTTTTCAGTCGTCCTCGATGACGGCTAGGGCTATGTTTAGGGATGCTCAGAAACAGCGAACCCGGAGGGTCCAGTTGCATGTGGGGCTGCGTAAAGGCTCCCCTAGGGAGTTCATTTGTACCCAAAGCCTTCCTTTGGGGGCACTTTTGGATGGGCGAAAAGGGCTCGCAACGCATTTCCTGGGGCCTGATTTTTCATTCGTCTTCGATGCCGGCTAGGGCTATGTTTAGGGATGCTCGGAAACAGCGAACCCGGAGGGTCCAGTTGCATGTGGGGCTGCGTAAAGGCTCCCCTGGAGAGTTCACTTGTATCCAAAGCCTTCCTTTGGTGACACTTTTGTATGGTCCAAAGGGGCTTGCAACGCGTTTTCTGGGGCCCGGGTTTTCAGTCGTCTCCTATGCCTGCTAGTGATATATTTAGGGTTGCTCGGAAAAATCGAACCCGAAGGGTCCAGTTGCATGTGGGGCTGCGTAAAGGCTCCCCTGGGGAGTTCTCTTGTACCCAAAGCCTTCCTTTGGGGGCACTTTTGGATGGGCGAAACGGGCTCGAAACGCATTTCCTGGGGCCTGATTTTTCAGTCGTCTCCGATGCCGGCTAGGGCTATGTTTAGGGATGCTGGGAAACAGCGAACCCGGAGGGTCCAGTTGCATGTGGGGCTGCGTAAAGGCTCCCCTGGGGAGTTCACTTGTACCCAAAGCCATCCTTTGGGGGCGCTTTTGGATGGTCCAAAGGGGCTTGCAACGCGTTTTCTGGGGCCCGGGTTTTCAGTCTTCTCCCATGCCGGCTAGGGCTATGTTTAGGGATGCTCGGAAACAGCGAACCCGGAGGGTCCAGTTGCATGTGGGGCTGCGTAAAGGCTCCCCTGGGGAGTTCACTTGTACCCAAAGCCTTCCTTTGGGGGCACTTTTGGATGGTCCTAAGGTGCTCGCAACGCATTTCCTGGGGCCTGATTTTTCATTCGTCTCCGATGATGGCTAGGGCTACGTTTAGGTTTGCACAGGAACAGCGAACCTGGAGGGTCCAGTTGCATGTGGGGCTGTGTAAAGGCTCCCCTGGGGAGTTCACTTGTACCCAAAGCCTTCCTTTAGGGGCACTTTTGGATGGCGAAAAGGGCTCGCAACGCATTTCCTGGCGCCTGATTTTTCAGTCGTCTTCGATGCCGACAAGGGTTATGTTTAGGGATGCTCGGAAACAGCGAACGCGGAGGGTCCAGTGGCATGTGGGGCTGCGTAAAGGCTCCCCTGGGGAGTTCTCTTGTACCCAAAGCCTTCCTTTGGGGGGAATTTTGGATGGGCGAAAAGGGCTCGCAACGCATTTCTTGGGGCCTTATTTTTCAGTCGTCATCGCTGCCGGCTAGGGCTATGTTTAGGGATGCTCGGAAACAGCGAACCCGGAGGGTCCAGTTGCATGTGGGGCTGCATAAATGCTCCCCTGGGGAGTTCACTTGTCCCCAAAGCCTTCCTTTGGTGACACTTTTGGATGGTCCAAAGGGGCATGAATCGCGTTTTCTGGGGCCCGGGATTTCAGTCTTCTCCCATGCCGGCTAGTGATATATTTAGGGTTGCTCGCAAAAATTGAACCCGCAGGGTCCAGTTGCATGTGGGGCTGCGTAAAGGCTCCCCTGGGGAGTTCACTTGTACACAAAGCCTTCCTTTGGTGACACTTTTGGATGGTCCAAAGGGGCTTGCAACGCGTTTTCTGGGGCCCGGGTTTTTCAGTCGTTTTCGCTGCCGGCTAAGGATATGTTTAGGGATGCTCGGAAACAGCGAACGCGGAGGGTCCAGTGGCATGTGGGGCTGCGTAAAGGCTCCCCTGGGGAGTTCACTTGTACCCAAAGCCTTCCTTTGGGGGCACTTTTGGATGGGCGAAAAGGGCTCGCAACGCATTTCCTGGGGCCTGATTTTTCAGTCGTCTTCGATGCCGGCTAGGGCTATGTTTAGGGATGCTCGGAAACAGCGAACCCGGAGGGTCCAGTTGCATGTGGGGCTGCGTAAAGGCTCCCCTGGGGAGTTCACTTGTACCCAAAGCCTTCCTTTGGGGGCACTTTTGGATGGGCGAAAAGGGCTCGGAATGCATTTCCTGGGGCCTGATTTTTCAGTCGTCATCGATGCCGGCTAGGGCTATGTTTAGGGATGCTCGGAAACAGCGAACCTGGAGGGTCCAGTTGCATGTGGGGCTGCATAAATGCTCCCCTGGGGAGTTCACTTGTACCCAAAGCCTTCCTTTGGTGACACTTTTGGATGGTCCAAAGTGGCTTGCATCGCGTTTTCTGGGGCCCGGGATTTCAGTCTTCTCCCATGCCGGCTAGGGATATATTTAGGGTTGCTCGCAAAAATTGAACCCGGAGCGTCCAGTTGCATGTGGGGCTGCGTAAATGCTCCCCTGGGGAGTTCACTTGTACCCAAAGCCTTCCTTTGGTGACACTTTTGGATGGTCCAAAGAGGCTTGCAACGCTTTTTCTGGGGCCCGGGTTTTCAGACTTCTCCGATGCCGGCTAGTGATATATTAAGGTTTGCTCGCAAAAATCGAACCCGCAGGGTCCAGTTGCATGTGGGGCTGCGTAAAGGCTCCCCTGGGGAGTTCACTTGTACACAAAGCCTTCCTTTGGTGACACTTTTGGATGGTCCAAAGGGGCTTGCAACGCGTTTTCTGGGGCCCGGGTTTTTCAGTCGTCTTCGCTGCCGGCTAGGGCTATGTTTAGGGATGCTCGGAAACAGCGAACGCGGAGGGTCCATTGGCATGTGGGGCTGCGTAAAGGCTCCCCTGGCGAGTTCTCTTGTACCCAAAGCCTTCCTCTGGGGGCACTTTTGGATGGGCGAAAAGGGCTCGCAACGCATTTCCTGGGGCCTGATTTTTCAGTCGTCTTCGCTGCCGGCTAGGGCTATGTTTAGGGATGCTCGGAAACAGCGAACGCGGAGGGTCCAGTGGCATATGGGGCTGCGTAAAGGCTCCCCTGGGGAGTTCACTTGTACACAAAGCCTTCCTTTGGTGACACTTTTGGATGGTCCAAAGGGGCTTGCAACGCGTTTTCTGGGGCCCGGGTTTTTCAGTCGTCTTCGATGCCGGCTAGGGCTATGTTTAGGGATGCTCGGAAACAGCGAACCCGGAGGGTCCAGTTGCATGTGGGGCTGCGTAAAGGCTCCCCTGGGGAGTTCACTTGTACCCAAAGCCTTCCTTTGGGGGCACTTTTGGATGGGCGAAAAGGGCTCGGAATGCATTTCCTGGGGCCTGATTTTTCAGTCGTCATCGATGCCGGCTAGGGCTATGTTTAGGGATGCTCGGAAACAGCGAACCCGGAGGGTCCAGTTGCATGTGGGGCTGCATAAATGCTCCCCTGCGGAGTTCACTTGTACCCAAAGCCTTCCTTTGGTGACACTTTTGGATGGTCCAAAGTGGCTTGCATCGCGTTTTCTGGGGCCCGGGATTTCAGTCTTCTCCCATGCCGGCTAGGGATATATTTAGGGTTGCTCGCAAAAATTGAACCCGGAGCGTCCAGTTGCATGTGGGGCTGCGTAAATGCTCCCCTGGGGAGTTCACTTGTACCCAAAGCCTTCCTTTGGTGACACTTTTGGATGGTCCAAAGAGGCTTGCAACGCTTTTTCTGGGGCCCGGGTTTTCAGACTTCTCCGATGCCGGCTAGTGATATATTAAGGTTTGCTCGCAAAAATCGAACCCGCAGGGTCCAGTTGCATGTGGGGCTGCGTAAAGGCTCCCCTGGGGAGTTCACTTGTACACAAAGCCTTCCTTTGGTGACACTTTTGGATGGTCCAAAGGGGCTTGCAACGCGTTTTCTGGGGCCCGGGTTTTTCAGTCGTCTTCGCTGCCGGCTAGGGCTATGTTTAGGGATGCTCGGAAACAGCGAACGCGGAGGGTCCATTGGCATGTGGGGCTGCGTAAAGGCTCCCCTGGCGAGTTCTCTTGTACCCAAAGCCTTCCTCTGGGGGCACTTTTGGATGGGCGAAAAGGGCTCGCAACGCATTTCCTGGGGCCTGATTTTTCAGTCGTCTTCGCTGCCGGCTAGGGCTATGTTTAGGGATGCTCGGAAACAGCGAACGCGGAGGGTCCAGTGGCATATGGGGCTGCGTAAAGGCTCCCCTGGGGAGTTCACTTGTACACAAAGCCTTCCTTTGGTGACACTTTTGGATGGTCCAAAGGGGCTTGCAACGCGTTTTCTGGGGCCCGGGTTTTTCAGTCGTCTTCGATGCCGGCTAGGGCTATGTTTAGGGATGCTCGGAAACAGCGAACCCGGAGGGTCCAGTTGCATGTGGGGCTGCGTAAAGGCTCCCCTGGGGAGTTCACTTGTACCCAAAGCCTTCCTTTGGTGACACTTTTGGATGGTCCAAAGAGGCTTGCAACGCTTTTTCTGGGGCCCGGGTTTTCAGACTTCTCCCATGCCGGCTAGTGATATATTAAGGTTTGCTCGCAAAAATCGAACCCGCAGGGTCCAGTTGCATGTGGGGCTGCGTAAAGGCTCCCCTGGGGAGTTCACTTGTACACAAAGCCTTCCTTTGGTGACACTTTTGGATGGTCCAAAGGGGCTTGCAACGCGTTTTCTGGGGCCCGGGTTTTTCAGTCGTCTTCGCTGCCGGCTAGGGCTATGTTTAGGGATGCTCAGAAACAGCGAACGCGGAGGGTCCAGTGGCATGTGGGGCTGCGTAAAGGCTCCCCTGGCGAGTTCTCTTGTACCCAAAGCCTTCCTCTGGGGGCACTTTTGGATGGGCGAAAAGGGCTCGCAACGCATTTCCTGGGGCCTGATTTTTCAGTCGTCTTCGATGCCGGCTAGGGCTATGTTTAGGGATGCTCGGAAACAGCGAACCCGGAGGGTCCAGTTGCATGTGGGGCTGCGTAAAGGCTCCCCTGGGGAGTTCATTTGTACCCAAATTCTTCTTTGGGGGCACATTTGGATGGGCGAAAAGGGCTCGGAACGCATTTCCTGGGGCCTGATTTTTCAGTCGTCTTCGATGCCGGCTAGGGCTATGTTTAGGGATGCTCGGAAACAGCGAACGCGGAGGGTCCAGTGGCATATGGGGCTGCGTAAAGGCTCCCCTGGGGAGTTCACTTGTACCCAAAGCCTTCCTTTGGGGGCGCTTTTGGATGGTCCAAAGGAGCTTGCAACGCGTTTTCTGGGGCCCGGGTTTTCAGTCTTCTCCGATGACGGCTAGGGCTATGTTTAGGGATGCTCATGAACAGCGAACCCGGAGGGTCCAGTTGCATGTGGGGCTGCGTAACGACTCCCCTGGGGAGTTCACTTGTACCCAAAGCCTTCCTTTGGTGACATTTTTTGATGGTCCAATGGGGCTTGCAACGCATTTCCTGGGGCCTGATTTTTCAGTCGTCTTCGATGCCGGCGAGGGCTATGTTTAGGGATGCTCAGAAACAGCGAACCCGGAGGGTCCAGTTGCATGTGGGGCTGCGTAAAGGCTCCCCTGGGGAGTTCACTTGTACCCAAAGCCTTCCTTTAGGGACACTTTTGGATGGCGAAAAGGGCTCGCAACGCATTTCCTGGGGCCTGATTTTTCAGTCGTCATCGCTGCCGACGAGGGCTATGTTTAGGGATGCTCGGAAACAGCGAACGCGGAGGGTCCAGTGGCATGTGGGGCTGCGTAAAGGCTCCCCTGGGGAGTTCTCTTGTACCCAAAGCCTTCCTTTGGGGGCACTTTTGGATGGGCGAAAAGGGCTCGCAACGCATTTCCTGGGGCCTGATTTTTCAGTCTTCATCGCTGCCGGCTAGGGCTATGTTTAGGGATGCTCGGAAACAGCGAACGCGGAGGGTCCAGTTGCATGTGGGGCTGCGTAAAGGCTCCCCTGGGGAGTTCACTTGTACCCAAAGCCTTCCTTTGGGGGCACTATTGGATGGGCGAAAAGGGCTCGCAACGCATTTCCTGGGGCCTGATTTTTCAGTCTTCATCGCTGCCAGTTAGGGCTATGTTTAGGGATGCTCGGAAACAGCGAACGCGGAGGGTCCAGTGGCATGTGGGGCTGCGTAAAGGCTCCCCTGGGGAGTTCACTTGTACCCAAAGCCTTCCTTTGGGGGCACTTTTGGATGGGCGAAAAGGGCTCGCAACGCATTTCCTGGGGCCTGATTTTTCAGTCGTCTTCGATGCCGGCTACGGCTATGTTTAGGGATGCTCGGAAACAGCGAACCCGGAGGGTCCAGTTGCATGTGGGGCTGCGTAAAGGCTCCCCTGGGGAGTTCATTTGTACCCAAATTCTTCCTTTGGGGGCACATTTGGATGGGCGAAAAGGGCTCGCAACGCATTTCCTGGGGCCTGATTTTTCAGTCGTCCTCGATGACGGCTAGGGCTATGTTTAGGGATGCTCAGAAACAGCGAACCCGGAGGGTCCAGTTGCATGTGGGGCTGCGTAAAGGCTCCCCTAGGGAGTTCACTTGTATCCAAAGCCTTCCTTTGGTGACACTTTTGGATGGTCCAAAGGGGCTTGCAACGCGTTTTCTGGGGCCCGGGTTTTCAGTCGTCTCCTATGCCTGCTAGTGATATATTTAGGGTTGCTCGGAAAAATCGAACCCGAAGGGTCCAGTTGCATGTGGGGCTGAGTAAAGGCTCCCCTGGGGAGTTCTCTTGTACCCAAAGCCTTCCTTTGGGGGCACTTTTGGATGGGCGAAACGGGCTCGAAACGCATTTCCTGGGGCCTGATTTTTCTGTCGTCTTCGATGCCGGCTAGGGCTATGTTTAGGGATGCTCGGAAACAGCGAACCCGGAGGGTCCAGTTGCATGTGGGGCTGCGTAAAGGCTCCCCTGGGGAGTTCACTTGTACCCAAAGCCATCCTTTGGGGGCGCTTTTGGATGGTCCAAACGGGCTTGCAACGCGTTTTCTGGGGCCCGGGTTTTCAGTCTTCTCCCATGCCGGCTAGGGCTATGTTTAGGGATGCTCGGAAACAGCGAACCCGGAGGGTGCAATTGCATGTGGGGCTGCGTAAAGGCTCCCCTGGGGAGTTCACTTGTACCCAAAGCCTTCCTTTGGGGGCACTTTTGGATGGTCCTAAGGTGCTCGCAACGCATTTCCTGGGGCCTGATTTTTCATTCGTCTCAGATGATGGCTAGGGCTACGTTTAGGTTTGCACAGGAACAGCGAACCCGGAGGGTCCAGTTGCATGTGGGGCTGTGTAAAGGCTCCCCTGGGGAGTTCACTTGTACCCAAAGCCTTCTTTTAGGGGCACTTTTGGATGGCGAAAAGGGCTCGCAACGCATTTCCTGGGGCCTGATTTTTCAGTCGTCTTCGATGCCGACAAGGGTTATGTTTAGGGATGCTCGGAAACAGCGAACGCGGAGGGTCCAGTGGCATGTGGGGCTGCGTAAAGGCTCCCCTGGGGAGTTCTCTTGTACCCAAAGCCTTCCTTTGGGGGGAATTTTGGATGGGCGAAAAGGGCTCGCAACGCATTTCTTGGGGCCTTATTTTTCAGTCGTCATCGCTGCCGGCTAGGGCTATGTTTAGGGATGCTCGGAAACAGCGAACCCGGAGGGTCCAGTTGCATGTGGGGCTGCATAAATGCTCTCCTGCGGAGTTCACTTGTACCCAAAGCCTTCCTTTGGTGACACTTTTGGATGGTCCAAAGGGGCTTGAATCGCGTTTTCTGGGGCCCGGGATTTCAGTCTTCTCCCATGCCGGCTAGGGATATATTTAGGGTTGCTCGCAAAAATTGAACCCGCAGGGTCCAGTTGCATGTGGGGCTGCGTAAAGGCTCCCCTGGGGAGTTCACTTGTACACAAAGCCTTCCTTTGGTGACACTTTTGGATGGTCCAAAGGGGCTTGCAACGCGTTTTCTGGGGCCCGGGTTTTTCAGTCGTTTTCGCTGCCGGCTAGGGCTATGTTTAGGGATGCTCAGAAACAGCGAACCCGGAGGGTCCAGTTGCATGTGGGGCTGCGTAAAGGCTCCCCTGGGGAGTTCACTTGTACCCAAAGCCTTCCTTTAGGGGCACTATTGGATGGCGAAAAGGGCTCGCAACGCATTTCCTGGGGCCTGATTTTTCAGTCGTCATCGCTGCCGCCTAGGGCTATGTTTAGGGATGCTCGGAAACAGCGAACGCGGAGGGTCCAGTGGCATGTGGGGCTGCGTAAAGGCTCCCCTGGGGAGTTCACTTGTACCCAAAGCCTTCCTTTGGGGGCACTTTTGGATGGGCGAAAAGGGCTCGCAACGCATTTCCTGGGGCCTGATTTTTCAGTCGTCTTCGATGCCGGCTAGGGCTATGTTTAGGGATGCTCGGAAACAGCGAACCCGGAGGGTCCAGTTGCATGTGGGGCTGCGTAAAGGCTCCCCTGGGGAGTTCACTTGTACCCAAAGCCTTCCTTTGGGGGCACTTTTGGATGGGCGAAAAGGGCTCGGAATGCATTTCCTGGGGCCTGATTTTTCAGTCGTCATCGCTGCCGGCTAGGGCTATCTTTAGCGATGCTCGGAAACAGCGAACCCGGAGGGTCCAGTTGCATGTGGGGCTGCATAAATGCTCCCCTGCGGAGTTCACTTGTACCCAAAGCCTTCCTTTGGTGACACTTTTGGATGGTCCAAAGGGACTTGCATCGCGTTTTCTGGGGCCCGGGATTTCAGTCTTCTCCCATGCCGGCTAGGGATATATTTAGGGTTGCTCGCAAAAATTGAACCCGGAGCGTCCAGTTGCATGTGGGGCTGCGTAAATGCTCCCCTGGGGAGTTCACTTGTACCCAAAGCCTTCCTTTGGTGACACTTTTGGATGGTCCAAAGAGGCTTGCAACGCTTTTTCTGGGGCCCGGGTTTTCAGACTTCTCCCATGCCGGCTAGTGATATATTAAGGTTTGCTCGCAAAAATCGAACCCGCAGGGTCCAGTTGCATGTGGGGCTGCGTAAAGGCTCCCCTGGGGAGTTCACTTGTACACAAAGCCTTCCTTTGGTGACACTTTTGGATGGTCCAAAGGGGCTTGCAACGCGTTTTCTGGGGCCCGGGTTTTTCAGTCGTCTTCGCTGCCGGCTAGGGCTATGTTTAGGGATGCTCGGAAACAGCGAACGCGGAGGGTCCAGTGGCATGTGGGGCTGCGTAAAGGCTCCCCTGGCGAGTTCTCTTGTACCCAAAGCCTTCCTCTGGGGGCACTTTTGGATGGGCGAAAAGGGCTCGCAACGCATTTCCTGGGGCCTGATTTTTCAGTCGTCTTCGATGCCGGCTAGGGCTATGTTTAGGGATGCTCGGAAACAGCGAACCCGGAGGGTCCAGTTGCATGTGGGGCTGCGTAAAGGCTCCCCTGGGGAGTTCATTTGTACCCAAATTCTTCTTTGGGGGCACATTTGGATGGGCGAAAAGGGCTCGCAACGCATTTCCTGGGGCCTGATTTTTCAGTCGTCTTCGATGCCGGCTAGGGCTATGTTTAGGGATGCTCGGAAACAGCGAACCCGGAGGGTGCAGTTGCATGTGGGGCTGCGTAAAGGCTCCCCTGGGGAGTTCACTTGTACCCAAAGCCTTCCTTTGGGGGCGCTTTTCGATGGTCCAAAGGAGCTTGCAACGCGTTTTCTGGGGCCCGGGTTTTCAGTCTTCTCCGATGACGGCTAGGGCTATGTTTAGGGATGCTCATGAACAGCGAACCCGGAGGGTCCAGTTGCATGTGGGGCTGCGTAACGACTCCCCTGGGGAGTTCACTTGTACCCAAAGCCTTCCTTTGGTGACATTTTTTGATGGTCCAATGGGGCTTGCAACGCATTTCCTGGGGCCTGATTTTTCAGTCGTCTTCGATGCCGGCGAGGGCTATGTTTAGGGATGCTCAGAAACAGCGAACCCGGAGGGTCCAGTTGCATGTGGGGCTGCGTAAAGGCTCCCCTGGGGAGTTCACTTGTACCCAAAGCCTTCCTTTAGGGACACTTTTGGATGGCGAAAAGGGCTCGCAACGCATTTCCTGGGGCCTGATTTTTCAGTCGTCATCGCTGCCGACGAGGGCTATGTTTAGGGATGCTCGGAAACAGCGAACGCGGAGGGTCCAGTGGCATGTGGGGCTGCGTAAAGGCTCCCCTGGGGAGTTCTCTTGTACCCAAAGCCTTCCTTTGGGGGCACTTTTGGATGGGCGAAAAGGGCTCGCAACGCATTTCCTGGGGCCTGATTTTTCAGTCTTCATCGCTGCCGGCTAGGGCTATGTTTAGGGATGCTCGGAAACAGCGAACGCGGAGGGTCCAGTTGCATGTGGGGCTGCGTAAAGGCTCCCCTGGGGAGTTCACTTGTACCCAAAGCCTTCCTTTGGTGACACTTTTGGATGGTCCAAAGGGGCTTGCAACGCTTTTTCTCGGGCCCGGGATTTCAGTCTTCTCCCATGCCGGCTAGTGATATATTTAGGGTTGCTCGCAAAAATTGAACCCTCAGAGTCCAGTGGCATGTGGGGCTGCGTAAAGGCTCCCCTGGGGAGTTCACTTGTACCCACAGCCTTCCTTTAGGGACACTTTTTGATGGCGAAAAGGGCTTGCAACGCATTTCCTGGGGCCTGATTTTTCAGTCTTCATCGCTGCCGGCTAGGGCTATGTTTAGGGATGCTCGGAAACAGCGAATGCGGAGGGTCCAGTGGCATGTGGGGCTGCGTAAAGGCTCCCCTGGGGAGTTCACTTGTACCCAAAGCCTTCCTTTAGGGACACTTTTGGATGGTCCAAAGGGGCTTGCAACGCGTTTTCTGGGGCCCGGGATTTCAGTCTTCTCCCATGCCGGGTAGTGATATATTTAGGGTTGCTCGGAAAAATTGAACCCGGAGCGTCCAGTTGCATGTGGGGCTGCGTAAAGGCTCCCCTGGGGAGTTCACTTGTACCCAAAGCCTTCCTTTGGGGGCACTTTTGGATGGGCGAAAAGGGCTCGGAACGCATTTCCTGGGGCCTGATTTTTCAGTCGTCATCGCTGCCGGCTAGGGCTATGTTTAGGGATGCTCGGAAACAGCGAACCCGGAGGGTCCAGTTGCATGTGGGGCTGCGTAAAGGCTCCCCTGGGGAGTTCACTTGTACCCAAAGCCTTCCTTTGGGGGCACTTTTGGATGGGCGAAAAGGGCTCGCAACGCATTTCCTGGGGCCTGATTTTTCAGTCGTCATCGCTGCCGGCTAGGACTATGTTCAGGGATGCTCAGAAACAGCGAACCCGGAGGGTCCAGTTGCATGTGGGGCTGCGTAAAGGCTCCCCTGGGGAGTTCACTTGTACCCAAAGCCTTCCTTTGGGGGCACTTTTGGATGGGCGAAAAGGGCTCGCAACGCATTTCCTGGGGCCTGATTTTTCAGTCGTCTTCGATGCCGGCTAGGGCTATGTTTAGGGATGCTCGGAAACAGCAAACCCGGAGTGTCCAGTTGCATGTGGGGCTGCGTAAAGGCTCCCCTGGGGAGTTCACTTGTACCCACAGCCTTCCTTTGGGGGCACTTTTGGATGGGCGAAAAGGGCTCGCAACGCATTTCCTGGGGCCTGATTTTTCAGTCGTCTTCGATGCCGGCTAGGGCTATGTTTAGGGATGCTCGGAAACAGCGAACCCGGAGTGTCCAGCTGCATGTGGGGCTGCGTAAAGGCTCCCCTGGGGAGTTCTCTTGTACCCAAAGCCTTCCTTTGGTGACACTTTTGGATGGGCGAAAAGGGCTCGCAACGCATTTCCTGGGGCCTGATTTTTCAGTCGTCTTCGATGCCGGCTAGGGCTATGTTTAGGGATGCTCAGAAACAGCGAACCCGGAGTGTCCAGTTGCATGTGGGGCTGCGTAAAGGCTCCCCTGGGGAGTTCACTTGTACCCACAGCCTTCCTTTAGGGACACTTTTGGATGGCGAAAAGGGCTTGCAACGCATTTCCTGGGGCCTGATTTTTCAGTCTTCATCGCTGCCGGCTAGGGCTATGTTTAGGGATGCTCGGAAACAGCGAATGCGGAGGGTCCAGTGGCATGTGGGGCTGCGTAAAGGCTCCCCTGGGGAGTTCACTTGTACCCAAAGCCTTCCTTTAGGGACACTTTTGGATGGTCCAAAGGGGCTTGCAAAGCGTTTTCTGGGGCCCGGGATTTCAGTCTTCTCCCATGCCGGGTAGTGATATATTTAGGGTTGCTCGGAAAAATTGAACCCTCAGAGTCCAGTTGCATGTGGGGCTGCGTAAAGGCTCCCCTGGGGAGTTCACTTGTACCCAAAGCCTTCCTTTGGGGGCACTTTTGGATGGGCGAAAAGGGCTCGGAACGCATTTCCTGGGGCCTGATTTTTCAGTCGTCATCGCTGCCGGCTAGGGCTATGTTTAGGGATGCTCGGAAACAGCGAACCCGGAGGGTCCAGTTGCATGTGGGGCTGCGTAAAGGCTCCCCTGGGGAGTTCATTTGTACCCAAATTCTTCCTTTGGGGGCACTTTTGGATGGGCGAAAAGGGCTCCCAATGCATTTCCTGGGGCCTGATTTTTCAGTCGTCTTCGATGCCGGCTAGGGCTATGTTTAGGGATGCTCGGAAACAGCGAACCCGGAGGGTCCAGTTGCATGTGGGGCTGCGTAAAGGCTCCCCTGGGGAGTTCACTTGTACCCAAAGCCTTCCTTTGGGGGCACTTTTGGATGGGCGAAAAGGGCTCGTAACGCATTTCCTGGGGCCTGATTTTTCAGTCGTCTTCGATGCCGGCTAGGGCTATGTTTAGGGATGCTCAGAAACAGCGAACCCGGAGGGTCCAGTTGCATGTGGGGCTGCGTAAAGGCTCCCCTGGGGAGTTCACTTGTACCCAAAGTCTTCCTTTGGGGGCACTTTTGGATTCTCCAAAGGGGCTCGCAACGCATTTCCTGGGGCCTGATTTTTCAGTCTTCATCGCTGCCGGCTAGGGCTATGTTTAGGGATGCTCGGAAACAGCGAATGCGGAGGGTCCAGTGGCATGTGGGGCTGCGTAAAGGCTCCCCTGGGGAGTTCACTTGTACCCAAAGCCTTCCTTTGGTGACAGTTTTGGATGGTCCAAAGGGGCTTGCAACGCGTTTTCTGGGGCCCGGGTTTTCAGTCTTCTCCCATGCCGGCTAGTGATATATTTAGGGTTGCTCGGAAACAGCGAACCCGGAGGGTCCAGTTGCATGTGGGGCTGCGTAAAGGCTCCCCTGGGGAGTTCACTTGTACCCAAAGCCTTCCTTTGGGGGCACTTTTGGATGGGCGAAAAGGGCTCGCAACGCATTTCCTGGGGCCTGATTTTTCAGTCGTCTTCGATGCTGGCTAGGGCTATGTTCAGGGATGCTCGGAAACAGCGAACCCGGAGGGTCCAGTTGCATGTGGGGCTGCGTAAAGGCTCCCCTGGGGAGTTCACTTGTACCCACAGCCTTCCTTTGGGGGCACTTTTGGATGGGCGAAAAGGGCTCGCAATGCATTTCCTGGGGCCTGATTTTTCAGTCGTCTTCGATGCCGGCTAGGGCTATGTTTAGGGATGCTCAGAAACAGCGAACCCGGAGTGTCCAGTTGCATGTGGGGCTGCGTAAAGGCTCCCCTGGGGAGTTCTCTTGTACCCAAAGCCTTCCTTTGGGGGCACTTTTGGATGGGCGAAAAGGGCTCGCAACGCATTTCCTGGGGCCTGATTTTTCAGTCGTCTTCGATGCCGGCTAGGGCTATGTTTAGGGATGCTCAGAAACAGCGAACCCGGAGTGTCCAGTTGCATGTGGGGCTGCGTAAAGGCTCCCCTGGGGAGTTCACTTGTACCCACAGCCTTCCTTTAGGGACACTTTTTGATGGCGAAAAGGGCTTGCAACGCATTTCCTGGGGCCTGATTTTTCAGTCTTCATCGCTGCCGGCTAGGGCTATGTTTAGGGATGCTCGGAAACAGCGAATGCGGAGGGTCCAGTGGCATGTGGGGCTGCGTAAAGGCTCCCCTGGGGAGTTCACTTGTACCCAAAGCCTTCCTTTAGGGACACTTTTGGATGGTCCAAAGGGGCTTGCAACGCGTTTTCTGGGGCCCGGGATTTCAGTCTTCTCCCATGCCGGGTAGTGATATATTTAGGGTTGCTCGGAAAAATTGAACCCTCAGAGTCCAGTTGCATGTGGGGCTGCGTAAAGGCTCCCCTGGGGAGTTCACTTGTACCCAAAGCCTTCCTTTGGGGGCACTTTTGGATGGGCGAAAAGGGCTCGGAACGCATTTCCTGGGGCCTGATTTTTCAGTCGTCATCGCTGCCGGCTAGGGCTATGTTTAGGGATGCTCGGAAACAGCGAACCCGGAGGGTCCAGTTGCATGTGGGGCTGCGTAAAGGCTCCCCTGGGGAGTTCACTTGTACCCAAAGCCTTCCTTTGGGGGCACTTTTGGATGGGCGAAAAGGGCTCGCAACGCATTTCCTGGGGCCTGATTTTTCAGTCGTCATCGCTGCCGGCTAGGACTATGTTCAGGGATGCTCGGAAACAGCGAACCCGGAGGGTCCAGTTGCATGTGGGGCTGCGTAAAGGCTCCCCTGGGGAGTTCACTTGTACCCAAAGCCTTCCTTTGGGGGCACTTTTGGATGGGCGAAAAGGGCTCGCAACGCATTTCCTGGGGCCTGATTTTTCAGTCGTCTTCGATGCCGGCTAGGGCTATGTTTAGGGATGCTCGGAAACAGCGAACCCGGAGGGTCCAGTTGCATGTGGGGCTGCGTAAAGGCTCCCCTGGGGAGTTCACTTGTACCCACAGCCTTCCTTTGGGGGCACTTTTGGATGGGCGAAAAGGGCTCGCAACGCATTTCCTGGGGCCTGATTTTTCAGTCGTCTTCGATGCCGGCTAGGGCTATGTTTAGGGATGCTCGGAAACAGCGAACCCGGAGTGTCCAGCTGCATGTGGGGCTGCGTAAAGGCTCCCCTGGGGAGTTCACTTGTACCCAAAGCCTTCCTTTGGGGGCACTTTTGGATGGGCGAAAAGGGCTCGCAACGCATTTCCTGGGGCCTGATTTTTCAGTCGTCTTCGATGCCGGCTAGGGCTATGTTTAGGGATGCTCAGAAACAGCGAACCCGGAGTGTCCAGTTGCATGTGGGGCTGCGTAAAGGCTCCCCTGGGGAGTTCACTTGTACCCACAGCCTTCCTTTAGGGACACTTTTGGATGGCGAAAAGGGCTTGCAACGCATTTCCTGGGGCCTGATTTTTCAGTCTTCATCGCTGCCGGCTAGGGCTATGTTTAGGGATGCTCGGAAACAGCGAATGCGGAGGGTCCAGTGGCATGTGGGGCTGCGTAAAGGCTCCCCTGGGGAGTTCACTTGTACCCAAAGCCTTCCTTTAGGGACACTTTTGGATGGTCCAAAGGGGCTTGCAACGCGTTTTCTGGGGCCCGGGATTTCAGTCTTCTCCCATGCCGGGTAGTGATATATTTAGGGTTGCTCGGAAAAATTGAACCCTCAGAGTCCAGTTGCATGTGGGGCTGCGTAAAGGCTCCCCTGGGGAGTTCACTTGTACCCAAAGCCTTCCTTTGGGGGCACTTTTGGATGGGCGAAAAGGGCTCGCAACGCATTTCCTGGGGCCTGATTTTTCAGTCGTCATCGCTGCCGGCTAGGGCTATGTTTAGGGATGCTCGGAAACAGCGAACCCGGAGGGTCCAGTTGCATGTGGGGCTGCGTAAAGGCTCCCCTGGGGAGTTCATTTGTACCCAAATTCTTCCTTTGGGGGCACTTTTGGATGGGCGAAAAGGGCTCGCAACGCATTTCCTGGGGCCTGATTTTTCAGTCGTCTTCGATGCCGGCTAGGGCTATGTTTAGGGATGCTCAGAAACAGCGAACCCGGAGTGTCCAGTTGCATGTGGGGCTGCGTAAAGGCTCCCCTGGGGAGTTCACTTGTACCCAAAGCCTTCCTTTGGGGGCACTTTTGGATGGGCGAAAAGGGCTCGCAACGCATTTCCTGGGGCCTGATTTTTCAGTCGTCATCGCTGCCGGCTAGGACTATGTTCAGGGATGCTCGGAAACAGCGAACCCGGAGGGTCCAGTTGCATGTGGGGCTGCGTAAAGGCTCCCCTGGGGAGTTCACTTGTACCCAAAGCCTTCCTTTGGGGGCACTTTTGGATGGGCGAAAAGGGCTCGGAACGCATTTCCTGGGGCCTGATTTTTCAGTCGTCTTCGATGCCGGCAAGGGCTATGTTTAGGGATGCTCGGAAACAGCGAACCCGGAGGGTCCAGTTGCATGTGGGGCTGCGTAAAGGCTCCCCTGGGGAGTTCACTTGTACCCACAGCCTTCCTTTGGGGGCACTTTTGGATGGGCGAAAAGGGCTCGCAACGCATTTCCTGGGGCCTGATTTTTCAGTCGTCTTCGATGCCGGCTAGGGCTATGTTTAGGGATGCTCGGAAACAGCGAACCCGGAGTGTCCAGCTGCATGTGGGGCTGCGTAAAGGCTCCCCTGGGGAGTTCACTTGTACCCAAAGCCTTCCTTTGGGGGCACTTTTGGATGGGCGAAAAGGGCTCGCAACGCATTTCCTGGGGCCTGATTTTTCAGTCGTCTTCGATGCCGGCTAGGGCTATGTTTAGGGATGCTCAGAAACAGCGAACCCGGAGTGTCCAGTTGCATGTGGGGCTGCGTAAAGGCTCCCCTGGGGAGTTCACTTGTACCCACAGCCTTCCTTTAGGGACACTTTTGGATGGCGAAAAGGGCTTGCAACGCATTTCCTGGGGCCTGATTTTTCAGTCTTCATCGCTGCCGGCTAGGGCTATGTTTAGGGATGCTCGGAAACAGCGAATGCGGAGGGTCCAGTGGCATGTGGGGCTGCGTAAAGGCTCCCCTGGGGAGTTCACTTGTACCCAAAGCCTTCCTTTAGGGACACTTTTGGATGGTCCAAAGGGGCTTGCAACGCGTTTTCTGGGGCCCGGGATTTCAGTCTTCTCCCATGCCGGGTAGTGATATATTTAGGGTTGCTCGGAAAAATTGAACCCTCAGAGTCCAGTTGCATGTGGGGCTGCGTAAAGGCTCCCCTGGGGAGTTCACTTGTACCCAAAGCCTTCCTTTGGGGGCACTTTTGGATGGGCGAAAAGGGCTCGCAACGCATTTCCTGGGGCCTGATTTTTCAGTCGTCATCGCTGCCGGCTAGGGCTATGTTTAGGGATGCTCGGAAACAGCGAACCCGGAGGGTCCAGTTGCATGTGGGGCTGCGTAAAGGCTCCCCTGGGGAGTTCATTTGTACCCAAATTCTTCCTTTGGGGGCACTTTTGGATGGGCGAAAAGGGCTCGCAACGCATTTCCTGGGGCCTGATTTTTCAGTCGTCTTCGATGCCGGCTAGGGCTATGTTTAGGGATGCTCAGAAACAGCGAACCCGGAGTGTCCAGTTGCATGTGGGGCTGCGTAAAGGCTCCCCTGGGGAGTTCACTTGTACCCACAGCCTTCCTTTAGGGACACTTTTTGATGGCGAAAAGGGCTTGCAACGCATTTCCTGGGGCCTGATTTTTCAGTCTTCATCGCTGCCGGCTAGGGCTATGTTTAGGGATGCTCGGAAACAGCGAATGCGGAGGGTCCAGTGGCATGTGGGGCTGCGTAAAGGCTCCCCTGGGGAGTTCACTTGTACCCAAAGCCTTCCTTTAGGGACACTTTTGGATGGTCCAAAGGGGCTTGCAACGCGTTTTCTGGGGCCCGGGATTTCAGTCTTCTCCCATGCCGGGTAGTGATATATTTAGGGTTGCTCGGAAAAATTGAACCCTCAGAGTCCAGTTGCATGTGGGGCTGCGTAAAGGCTCCCCTGGGGAGTTCACTTGTACCCAAAGCCTTCCTTTGGGGGCACTTTTGGATGGGCGAAAAGGGCTCGGAACGCATTTCCTGGGGCCTGATTTTTCAGTCGTCATCGCTGCCGGCTAGGGCTATGTTTAGGGATGCTCGGAAACAGCGAACCCGGAGGGTCCAGTTGCATGTGGGGCTGCGTAAAGGCTCCCCTGGGGAGTTCACTTGTACCCAAAGCCTTCCTTTGGGGGCACTTTTGGATGGGCGAAAAGGGCTCGCAACGCATTTCCTGGGGCCTGATTTTTCAGTCGTCATCGCTGCCGGCTAGGACTATGTTCAGGGATGCTCGGAAACAGCGAACCCGGAGGGTCCAGTTGCATGTGGGGCTGCGTAAAGGCTCCCCTGGGGAGTTCACTTGTACCCAAAGCCTTCCTTTGGGGGCACTTTTGGATGGGCGAAAAGGGCTCGCAACGCATTTCCTGGGGCCTGATTTTTCAGTCGTCTTCGATGCCGGCTAGGGCTATGTTTAGGGATGCTCGGAAACAGCGAACCCGGAGGGTCCAGTTGCATGTGGGGCTGCGTAAAGGCTCCCCTGGGGAGTTCACTTGTACCCACAGCCTTCCTTTGGGGGCACTTTTGGATGGGCGAAAAGGGCTCGCAACGCATTTCCTGGGGCCTGATTTTTCAGTCGTCTTCGATGCCGGCTAGGGCTATGTTTAGGGATGCTCGGAAACAGCGAACCCGGAGTGTCCAGCTGCATGTGGGGCTGCGTAAAGGCTCCCCTGGGGAGTTCACTTGTACCCAAAGCCTTCCTTTGGGGGCACTTTTGGATGGGCGAAAAGGGCTCGCAACGCATTTCCTGGGGCCTGATTTTTCAGTCGTCTTCGATGCCGGCTAGGGCTATGTTTAGGGATGCTCAGAAACAGCGAACCCGGAGTGTCCAGTTGCATGTGGGGCTGCGTAAAGGCTCCCCTGGGGAGTTCACTTGTACCCACAGCCTTCCTTTAGGGACACTTTTGGATGGCGAAAAGGGCTTGCAACGCATTTCCTGGGGCCTGATTTTTCAGTCTTCATCGCTGCCGGCTAGGGCTATGTTTAGGGATGCTCGGAAACAGCGAATGCGGAGGGTCCAGTGGCATGTGGGGCTGCGTAAAGGCTCCCCTGGGGAGTTCACTTGTACCCAAAGCCTTCCTTTAGGGACACTTTTGGATGGTCCAAAGGGGCTTGCAAAGCGTTTTCTGTGGCCCGGGATTTCAGTCTTCTCCCATGCCGGGTAGTGATATATTTAGGGTTGCTCGGAAAAATTGAACCCTCAGAGTCCAGTTGCATGTGGGGCTGCGTAAAGGCTCCCCTGGGGAGTTCACTTGTACCCAAAGCCTTCCTTTGGGGGCACTTTTGGATGGGCGAAAAGGGCTCGCAACGCATTTCCTGGGGCCTGATTTTTCAGTCGTCTTCGATGCCGGCTAGGGCTATGTTTAGGGATGCTCAGAAACAGCGAACCCGGAGTGTCCAGTTGCATGTGGGGCTGCGTAAAGGCTCCCCTGGGGAGTTCACTTGTACCCACAGCCTTCCTTTAGGGACACTTTTGGATGGCGAAAAGGGCTTGCAACGCATTTCCTGGGGCCTGATTTTTCAGTCTTCATCGCTGCCGGCTAGGGCTATGTTTAGGGATGCTCGGAAACAGCGAATGCGGAGGGTCCAGTGGCATGTGGGGCTGCGTAAAGGCTCCCCTGGGGAGTTCACTTGTACCCAAAGCCTTCCTTTAGGGACACTTTTGGATGGTCCAAAGGGGCTTGCAAAGCGTTTTCTGTGGCCCGGGATTTCAGTCTTCTCCCATGCCGGGTAGTGATATATTTAGGGTTGCTCGGAAAAATTGAACCCTCAGAGTCCAGTTGCATGTGGGGCTGCGTAAAGGCTCCCCTGGGGAGTTCACTTGTACCCAAAGCCTTCCTTTGGGGGCACTTTTTGATGGCGAAAAGGGCTCGCAACGCATTTCCTGGGGCCTGATTTTTCAGTCGTCATCGCTGCCGGCTAGGGCTATGTTTAGGGATGCTCGGAAACAGCGAACCCGGAGGGTCCAGTTGCATGTGGGGCTGCGTAAAGGCTCCCCTGGGGAGTTCATTTGTACCCAAATTCTTCCTTTGGGGGCACTTTTGGATGGGCGAAAAGGGCTCGCAACGCATTTCCTGGGGCCTGATTTTTCAGTCGTCTTCGATGCCGGCTAGGGCTATGTTTAGGGATGCTCAGAAACAGCGAACCCGGAGTGTCCAGTTGCATGTGGGGCTGCGTAAAGGCTCCCCTGGGGAGTTCACTTGTACACACAGCCTTCCTTTAGGGACACTTTTGGATGGCGAAAAGGGCTTGCAACGCATTTCCTGGGGCCTGATTTTTCAGTCTTCATCGCTGCCGGCTAGGGCTATGTTTAGGGATGCTCGGAAACAGCGAATGCGGAGGGTCCAGTGGCATGTGGGGCTGCGTAAAGGCTCCCCTGGGGAGTTCACTTGTACCCAAAGCCTTCCTTTAGGGACACTTTTGGATGGTCCAAAGGGGCTTGCAACGCGTTTTCTGGGGCCCGGGATTTCAGTCTTCTCCCATGCCGGGTAGTGATATATTTAGGGTTGCTCGGAAAAATTGAACCCTCAGAGTCCAGTTGCATGTGGGGCTGCGTAAAGGCTCCCCTGGGGAGTTCACTTGTACCCAAAGCCTTCCTTTGGGGGCACTTTTGGATGGGCGAAAAGGGCTCGGAACGCATTTCCTGGGGCCTGATTTTTCAGTCGTCATCTCTGCCGGCTAGGGCTATGTTTAGGGATGCTCGGAAACAGCGAACCCGGAGGGTCCAGTTGCATGTGGGGCTGCGTAAAGGCTCCCCTGGGGAGTTCACTTGTACCCAAAGCCTTCCTTTGGGGGCACTTTTGGATGGGCGAAAAGGGCTCGCAACGCATTTCCTGGGGCCTGATTTTTCAGTCGTCATCGCTGCCGGCTAGGACTATGTTCAGGGATGCTCGGAAACAGCGAACCCGGAGGGTCCAGTTGCATGTGGGGCTGCGTAAAGGCTCCCCTGGGGAGTTCACTTGTACCCAAAGCCTTCCTTTGGGGGCACTTTTGGATGGGCGAAAAGGGCTCGCAACGCATTTCCTGGGGCCTGATTTTTCAGTCGTCTTCGATGCCGGCTAGGGCTATGTTTAGAGATGCTCGGAAACAGCGAACCCGGAGGGTCCAGTTGCATGTGGGGCTGCGTAAAGGGCTCCCCTGGGGAGTTCACTTGTACCCACAGCCTTCCTTTAGGGACACTTTTGGATGGCGAAAAAGGCTTGCAACGCATTTCCTGGGGCCTGATTTTTCAGTCTTCATCGCTGCCGGCTAGGGCTATGTTTAGGGATGCTCGGAAACAGCGAATGCGGAGGGTCCAGTGGCATGTGGGGCTGCGTAAAGGCTCCCCTGGGGAGTTCACTTGTACCCAAAGCCTTCCTTTAGGGACACTTTTGGATGGTCCAAAGGGGCTTGCAACGCGTTTTCTGGGGCCCGGGATTTCAGTCTTCTCCCATGCCGGGTAGTGATATATTTAGGGTTGCTCGGAAAAATTGAACCCTCAGAGTCCAGTTGCATGTGGGGCTGCGTAAAGGCTCCCCTGGGGAGTTCACTTGTACCCAAAGCCTTCCTTTGGGGGCACTTTTGGATGGGCGAAAAGGGCTCGGAACGCATTTCCTGGGGCCTGATTTTTCAGTCGTCATCGCTGCCGGCTAGGGCTATGTTTAGGGATGCTCGGAAACAGCGAACCCGGAGGGTCCAGTTGCATGTGGGGCTGCGTAAAGGCTCCCCTGGGGAGTTCATTTGTACCCAAATTCTTCCTTTGGGGGCACTTTTGGATGGGCGAAAAGGGCTCCCAACGCATTTCCTGGGGCCTGATTTTTCAGTCGTCTTCGATGCCGGCTAGGGCTATGTTTAGGGATGCTCGGAAACAGCGAACCCGGAGGGTCCAGTTGCATGTGGGGCTGCGTAAAGGCTCCCCTGGGGAGTTCACTTGTACCCAAAGCCTTCCTTTGGGGGCACTTTTGGATGGGCGAAAAGGGCTCGTAACGCATTTCCTGGGGCCTGATTTTTCAGTCGTCTTCGATGCCGGCTAGGGCTATGTTTAGGGATGCTCAGAAACAGCGAACCCGGAGTGTCCAGTTGCATGTGGGGCTGCGTAAAGGCTCCCCTGGGGAGTTCACTTGTACCCACAGCCTTCCTTTAGGGACACTTTTGGATGGCGAAAAAGGCTTGCAACGCATTTCCTGGGGCCTGATTTTTCAGTCTTCATCGCTGCCGGCTAGGGCTATGTTTAGGGATGCTCGGAAACAGCGAATGCGGAGGGTCCAGTGGCATGTGGGGCTGCGTAAAGGCTCCCCTGGGGAGTTCACTTGTACCCAAAGCCTTCCTTTAGGGACACTTTTGGATGGGCGAAAAGGGCTCGTAACGCATTTCCTGGGGCCTGATTTTTCAGTCGTCTTCGATGCCGGCTAGGGCTATGTTTAGGGATGCTCAGAAACAGCGAACCCGGAGGGTCCAGTTGCATGTGGGGCTGCGTAAAGGCTCCCCTGGGGAGTTCACTTGTACCCAAAGCCTTCCTTTAGGGACACTTTTGGATGGTCCAAAGGGGCTTGCAACGCGTTTTCTGGGGCCCGGGATTTCAGTCTTCTCCCATGCCGGGTAGTGATATATTTAGGGTTGCTCGGAAAAATTGAACCCTCAGAGTCCAGTTGCATGTGGGGCTGCGTAAAGGCTCCCCTGGGGAGTTCACTTGTACCCAAAGCCTTCCTTTGGGGGCACTTTTGGATGGGCGAAAAGGGCTCGGAACGCATTTCCTGGGGCCTGATTTTTCAGTCGTCATCGCTGCCGGCTAGGGCTATGTTTAGGGATGCTCGGAAACAGCGAACCCGGAGGGTCCAGTTGCATGTGGGGCTGCGTAAAGGCTCCCCTGGGGAGTTCACTTGTACCCAAAGCCTTCCTTTGGGGGCACTTTTGGATGGGCGAAAAGGGCTCGCAACGCATTTCCTGGGGCCTGATTTTTCAGTCGTCATCGCTGCCGGCTAGGACTATGTTCAGGGATGCTCGGAAACAGCAAACCCGGAGGGTCCAGTTGCATGTGGGGCTGCGTAAAGGCTCCCCTGGGGAGTTCACTTGTACCCAAAGCCTTCCTTTGGGGGCACTTTTGGATGGGCGAAAAGGGCTCGCAACGCATTTCCTGGGGCCTGATTTTTCAGTCGTCTTCGATGCCGGCTAGGGCTATGTTTAGGGATGCTCGGAAACAGCGAACCCGGAGTGTCCAGTTGCATGTGGGGCTGCGTAAAGGCTCCCCTGGGGAGTTCACTTGTACCCACAGCCTTCCTTTGGGGGCACTTTTGGATGGGCGAAAAGGGCTCGCAACGCATTTCCTGGGGCCTGATTTTTCAGTCGTCTTCGATGCCGGCTAGGGCTATGTTTAGGGATGCTCGGAAACAGCGAACCCGGAGTGTCCAGCTGCATGTGGGGCTGCGTAAAGGCTCCCCTGGGGAGTTCACTTGTACCCAAAGCCTTCCTTTGGTGACACTTTTGGATGGGCGAAAAGGGCTCGCAACGCATTTCCTGGGGCCTGATTTTTCAGTCGTCTTCGATGCCGGCTAGGGCTATGTTTAGGGATGCTCAGAAACAGCGAACCCGGAGTGTCCAGTTGCATGTGGGGCTGCGTAAAGGCTCCCCTGGGGAGTTCACTTGTACCCACAGCCTTCCTTTAGGGACACTTTTGGATGGCGAAAAAGGCTTGCAACGCATTTCCTGGGGCCTGATTTTTCAGTCTTCATCGCTGCCGGCTAGGGCTATGTTTAGGGATGCTCGGAAACAGCGAATGCGGAGGGTCCAGTGGCATGTGGGGCTGCGTAAAGGCTCCCCTGGGGAGTTCACTTGTACCCAAAGCCTTCCTTTAGGGACACTTTTGGATGGTCCAAAGGGGCTTGCAACGCGTTTTCTGGGGCCCGGGATTTCAGTCTTCTCCCATGCCGGGTAGTGATATATTTAGGGTTGCTCGGAAAAATTGAACCCTCAGAGTCCAGTTGCATGTGGGGCTGCGTAAAGGCTCCCCTGGGGAGTTCACTTGTACCCAAAGCCTTCCTTTGGGGGCACTTTTGGATGGGCGAAAAGGGCTCGGAACGCATTTCCTGGGGCCTGATTTTTCAGTCGTCATCGCTGCCGGCTAGGGCTATGTTTAGGGATGCTCGGAAACAGCGAACCCGGAGGGTCCAGTTGCATGTGGGGCTGCGTAAAGGCTCCCCTGGGGAGTTCATTTGTACCCAAATTCTTCCTTTGGGGGCACTTTTGGATGGGCGAAAAGGGCTCCCAACGCATTTCCTGGGGCCTGATTTTTCAGTCGTCTTCGATGCCGGCTAGGGCTATGTTTAGGGATGCTCGGAAACAGCGAACCCGGAGGGTCCAGTTGCATGTGGGGCTGCGTAAAGGCTCCCCTGGGGAGTTCACTTGTACCCAAAGCCTTCCTTTGGGGGCACTTTTGGATGGGCGAAAAGGGCTCGTAACGCATTTCCTGGGGCCTGATTTTTCAGTCGTCTTCGATGCCGGCTAGGGCTATGTTTAGGGATGCTCAGAAACAGCGAACCCGGAGTGTCCAGTTGCATGTGGGGCTGCGTAAAGGCTCCCCTGGGGAGTTCACTTGTACCCACAGCCTTCCTTTAGGGACACTTTTCGATGGCGAAAAAGGCTTGCAACGCATTTCCTGGGGCCTGATTTTTCAGTCTTCATCGCTGCCGGCTAGGGCTATGTTTAGGGATGCTCGGAAACAGCGAATGCGGAGGGTCCAGTGGCATGTGGGGCTGCGTAAAGGCTCCCCTGGGGAGTTCACTTGTACCCAAAGCCTTCCTTTAGGGACACTTTTGGATGGTCCAAAGGGGCTTGCAAAGCGTTTTCTGTGGCCCGGGATTTCAGTCTTCTCCCATGCCGGGTAGTGATATATTTAGGGTTGCTCGGAAAAATTGAACCCTCAGAGTCCAGTTGCATGTGGGGCTGCGTAAAGGCTCCCCTGGGGAGTTCACTTGTACCCAAAGCCTTCCTTTGGGGGCACTTTTGGATGGGCGAAAAGGGCTCGCAACGCATTTCCTGGGGCCTGATTTTTCAGTCGTCATCGCTGCCGGCTAGGGCTATGTTTAGGGATGCTCGGAAACAGCGAACCCGGAGGGTCCAGTTGCATGTGGGGCTGCGTAAAGGCTCCCCTGGGGAGTTCATTTGTACCCAAATTCTTCCTTTGGGGGCACTTTTGGATGGGCGAAAAGGGCTCCCAATGCATTTCCTGGGGCCTGATTTTTCAGTCGTCTTCGATGCCGGCTAGGGCTATGTTTAGGGATGCTCGGAAACAGCGAACCCGGAGGGTCCAGTTGCATGTGGGGCTGCGTAAAGGCTCCCCTGGGGAGTTCACTTGTACCCAAAGTCTTCCTTTGGGGGCACTTTTGGATGCTCCAAAGGGGCTCGTAACGCATTTCCTGGGGCCTGATTTTTCAGTCTTCATCGCTGCCGGCTAGGGCTATGTTTAGGGATGCTCGGAAACAGCGAATGCGGAGGGTCCAGTGGCATGTGGGGCTGCGTAAAGGCTCCCCTGGGGAGTTCACTTGTACCCAAAGCCTTCCTTTCGTGACAGTTTTGGATGGTCCAAAGGGGCTTGCAACGCGTTTTCTGGGGCCCGGGTTTTCAGTCTTCTCCCATGCCGGCTAGTGATATATTTAGGGTTGCTCGGAAAAATTGAACCCGCAGGGTCGAGTTGCATGTGGGGCTGCGTAAAGGCTCCCCTGGGGAGTTCACTTGTACCCAAAGCCTTCCTTTGGGGGCACTTTTGGATGGGCGAAAAGGGCTCGGAACGCATTTCCTGGGGCCTGATTTTTCAGTCGTCATCGCTGCCGGCTAGGGCTATGTTTAGGGATGCTCGGAAACAGCGAACCCGGAGGGTCCAGTTGCATGTGGGGCTGCGTAAAGGCTCCCCTGGGGAGTTCACTTGTACCCAAAGCCTTCCTTTGGGGGCACTTTTGGATGGGCGAAAAGGGCTCGCAACGCATTTCCTGGGGCCTGATTTTTCAGTCGTCTTCGATGCCGGCTAGGGCTATGTTTAGGGATGCTCGGAAACAGCGAACCCGGAGTGTCCAGCTGCATGTGGGGCTGCGTAAAGGCTCCCCTGGGGAGTTCACTTGTACACACAGCCTTCCTTTAGGGACACTTTTGGATGGCGAAAAGGGCTTGCAACGCATTTCCTGGGGCCTGATTTTTCAGTCTTCATCGCTGCCGGCTAGGGCTATGTTTAGGGATGCTCGGAAACAGCGAATGCGGAGGGTCCAGTGGCATGTGGGGCTGCGTAAAGGCTCCCCTGGGGAGTTCACTTGTACCCAAAGCCTTCCTTTAGGGACACTTTTGGATGGTCCAAAGGGGCTTGCAACGCGTTTTCTGGGGCCCGGGATTTCAGTCTTCTCCCATGCCGGGTAGTGATATATTTAGGGTTGCTCGGAAAAATTGAACCCTCAGAGTCCAGTTGCATGTGGGGCTGCGTAAAGGCTCCCCTGGGGAGTTCATTTGTACCCAAATTCTTCCTTTGGGGGCACTTTTGGATGGGCGAAAAGGGCTCCCAATGCATTTCCTGGGGCCTGATTTTTCAGTCGTCTTCGATGCCGGCTAGGGCTATGTTTAGGGATGCTCGGAAACAGCGAACCCGGAGGGTCCAGTTGCATGTGGGGCTGCGTAAAGGCTCCCCTGGGGAGTTCACTTGTACCCAAAGCCTTCCTTTGGGGGCACTTTTGGATGGGCGAAAAGGGCTTGCAACGCATTTCCTGGGGCCTGATTTTTCAGTCGTCTTCGATGCCGGCTAGGGCTATGTTTAGGGATGCTCGGAAACAGCGAACCCGGAGGGTCCAGTTGCATGTGGGGCTGCGTAAAGGCTCCCCTGGGGAGTTCACTTGTACCCAAAGCCTTCCTTTGGGGGCACTTTTGGATGGGCGAAAAGGGCTCGTAACGCATTTCCTGGGGCCTGATTTTTCAGTCGTCTTCGATGCCGGCTAGGGCTATGTTTAGGGATGCTCAGAAACAGCGAACCCGGAGGGTCCAGTTGCATGTGGGGCTGCGTAAAGGCTCCCCTGGGGAGTTCACTTGTACCCAAAGCCTTCCTTTAGGGACACTTTTGGATGGTCCAAAGGGGCTTGCAACGCGTTTTCTGGGGCCCGGGATTTCAGTCTTCTCCCATGCCGGGTAGTGATATATTTAGGGTTGCTCGGAAAAATTGAACCCTCAGAGTCCAGTTGCATGTGGGGCTGCGTAAAGGCTCCCCTGGGGAGTTCACTTGTACCCAAAGCCTTCCTTTGGGGGCACTTTTGGATGGGCGAAAAGGGCTCGGAACGCATTTCCTGGGGCCTGATTTTTCAGTCGTCATCGCTGCCGGCTAGGGCTATGTTTAGGGATGCTCGGAAACAGCGAACCCGGAGGGTCCAGTTGCATGTGGGGCTGCGTAAAGGCTCCCCTGGGGAGTTCACTTGTACCCAAAGCCTTCCTTTGGGGGCACTTTTGGATGGGCGAAAAGGGCTCGCAACGCATTTCCTGGGGCCTGATTTTTCAGTCGTCATCGCTGCCGGCTAGGACTATGTTCAGGGATGCTCGGAAACAGCGAACCCGGAGGGTCCAGTTGCATGTGGGGCTGCGTAAAGGCTCCCCTGGGGAGTTCACTTGTACCCAAAGCCTTCCTTTGGGGGCACTTTTGGATGGGCGAAAAGGGCTCGCAACGCATTTCCTGGGGCCTGATTTTTCAGTCGTCTTCGATGCCGGCTAGGGCTATGTTTAGGGATGCTCGGAAACAGCGAACCCGGAGTGTCCAGTTGCATGTGGGGCTGCGTAAAGGCTCCCCTGGGGAGTTCACTTGTACCCACAGCCTTCCTTTGGGGGCACTTTTGGATGGGCGAAAAGGGCTCGCAACGCATTTCCTGGGGCCTGATTTTTCAGTCGTCTTCGATGCCGGCTAGGGCTATGTTTAGGGATGCTCGGAAACAGCGAACCCGGAGTGTCCAGCTGCATGTGGGGCTGCGTAAAGGCTCCCCTGGGGAGTTCACTTGTACCCAAAGCCTTCCTTTGGTGACACTTTTGGATGGGCGAAAAGGGCTCGCAACGCATTTCCTGGGGCCTGATTTTTCAGTCGTCTTCGATGCCGGCTAGGGCTATGTTTAGGGATGCTCAGAAACAGCGAACCCGGAGTGTCCAGTTGCATGTGGGGCTGCGTAAAGGCTCCCCTGGGGAGTTCACTTGTACCCACAGCCTTCCTTTAGGGACACTTTTGGATGGCGAAAAAGGCTTGCAACGCATTTCCTGGGGCCTGATTTTTCAGTCTTCATCGCTGCCGGCTAGGGCTATGTTTAGGGATGCTCGGAAACAGCGAATGCGGAGGGTCCAGTGGCATGTGGGGCTGCGTAAAGGCTCCCCTGGGGAGTTCACTTGTACCCAAAGCCTTCCTTTAGGGACACTTTTGGATGGTCCAAAGGGGCTTGCAACGCGTTTTCTGGGGCCCGGGATTTCAGTCTTCTCCCATGCCGGGTAGTGATATATTTAGGGTTGCTCGGAAAAATTGAACCCTCAGAGTCCAGTTGCATGTGGGGCTGCGTAAAGGCTCCCCTGGGGAGTTCACTTGTACCCAAAGCCTTCCTTTGGGGGCACTTTTGGATGGGCGAAAAGGGCTCGGAACGCATTTCCTGGGGCCTGATTTTTCAGTCGTCATCGCTGCCGGCTAGGGCTATGTTTAGGGATGCTCGGAAACAGCGAACCCGGAGGGTCCAGTTGCATGTGGGGCTGCGTAAAGGCTCCCCTGGGGAGTTCATTTGTACCCAAATTCTTCCTTTGGGGGCACTTTTGGATGGGCGAAAAGGGCTCCCAACGCATTTCCTGGGGCCTGATTTTTCAGTCGTCTTCGATGCCGGCTAGGGCTATGTTTAGGGATGCTCGGAAACAGCGAACCCGGAGGGTCCAGTTGCATGTGGGGCTGCGTAAAGGCTCCCCTGGGGAGTTCACTTGTACCCAAAGCCTTCCTTTGGGGGCACTTTTGGATGGGCGAAAAGGGCTCGTAACGCATTTCCTGGGGCCTGATTTTTCAGTCGTCTTCGATGCCGGCTAGGGCTATGTTTAGGGATGCTCAGAAACAGCGAACCCGGAGTGTCCAGTTGCATGTGGGGCTGCGTAAAGGCTCCCCTGGGGAGTTCACTTGTACCCACAGCCTTCCTTTAGGGACACTTTTGGATGGCGAAAAAGGCTTGCAACGCATTTCCTGGGGCCTGATTTTTCAGTCTTCATCGCTGCCGGCTAGGGCTATGTTTAGGGATGCTCGGAAACAGCGAATGCGGAGGGTCCAGTGGCATGTGGGGCTGCGTAAAGGCTCCCCTGGGGAGTTCACTTGTACCCAAAGCCTTCCTTTAGGGACACTTTTGGATGGTCCAAAGGGGCTTGCAAAGCGTTTTCTGTGGCCCGGGATTTCAGTCTTCTCCCATGCCGGGTAGTGATATATTTAGGGTTGCTCGGAAAAATTGAACCCTCAGAGTCCAGTTGCATGTGGGGCTGCGTAAAGGCTCCCCTGGGGAGTTCACTTGTACCCAAAGCCTTCCTTTGGGGGCACTTTTGGATGGGCGAAAAGGGCTCGCAACGCATTTCCTGGGGCCTGATTTTTCAGTCGTCATCGCTGCCGGCTAGGGCTATGTTTAGGGATGCTCGGAAACAGCGAACCCGGAGGGTCCAGTTGCATGTGGGGCTGCGTAAAGGCTCCCCTGGGGAGTTCATTTGTACCCAAATTCTTCCTTTGGGGGCACTTTTGGATGGGCGAAAAGGGCTCCCAATGCATTTCCTGGGGCCTGATTTTTCAGTCGTCTTCGATGCCGGCTAGGGCTATGTTTAGGGATGCTCGGAAACAGCGAACCCGGAGGGTCCAGTTGCATGTGGGGCTGCGTAAAGGCTCCCCTGGGGAGTTCACTTGTACCCAAAGCCTTCCTTTGGGGGCACTTTTGGATGGGCGAAAAGGGCTCGTAACGCATTTCCTGGGGCCTGATTTTTCAGTCGTCTTCGATGCCGGCTAGGGCTATGTTTAGGGATGCTCAGAAACAGCGAACCCGGAGGGTCCAGTTGCATGTGGGGCTGCGTAAAGGCTCCCCTGGGGAGTTCACTTGTACCCAAAGTCTTCCTTTGGGGGCACTTTTGGATGCTCCAAAGGGGCTCGCAACGCATTTCCTGGGGCCTGATTTTTCAGTCTTCATCGCTGCCGGCTAGGGCTATGTTTAGGGATGCTCGGAAACAGCGAATGCGGAGGGTCCAGTTGCATGTGGGGCTGCGTAAAGGCTCCCCTGGGGAGTTCATTTGTACCCAAATTCTTCCTTTGGGGGCACTTTTGGATGGGCGAAAAGGGCTCCCAACGCATTTCCTGGGGCCTGATTTTTCAGTCGTCTTCGATGCCGGCTAGGGCTATGTTTAGGGATGCTCGGAAACAGCGAACCCGGAGGGTCCAGTTGCATGTGGGGCTGCGTAAAGGCTCCCCTGGGGAGTTCACTTGTACCCAAAGCCTTCCTTTGGGGGCACTTTTGGATGGGCGAAAAGGGCTCGTAACGCATTTCCTGGGGCCTGATTTTTCAGTCGTCTTCGATGCCGGCTAGGGCTATGTTTAGGGATGCTCAGAAACAGCGAACCCGGAGTGTCCAGTTGCATGTGGGGCTGCGTAAAGGCTCCCCTGGGGAGTTCACTTGTACCCACAGCCTTCCTTTAGGGACACTTTTGGATGGCGAAAAAGGCTTGCAACGCATTTCCTGGGGCCTGATTTTTCAGTCTTCATCGCTGCCGGCTAGGGCTATGTTTAGGGATGCTCGGAAACAGCGAATGCGGAGGGTCCAGTGGCATGTGGGGCTGCGTAAAGGCTCCCCTGGGGAGTTCACTTGTACCCAAAGCCTTCCTTTAGGGACACTTTTGGATGGTCCAAAGGGGCTTGCAAAGCGTTTTCTGTGGCCCGGGATTTCAGTCTTCTCCCATGCCGGGTAGTGATATATTTAGGGTTGCTCGGAAAAATTGAACCCTCAGAGTCCAGTTGCATGTGGGGCTGCGTAAAGGCTCCCCTGGGGAGTTCACTTGTACCCAAAGCCTTCCTTTGGGGGCACTTTTGGATGGGCGAAAAGGGCTCGCAACGCATTTCCTGGGGCCTGATTTTTCAGTCGTCATCGCTGCCGGCTAGGGCTATGTTTAGGGATGCTCGGAAACAGCGAACCCGGAGGGTCCAGTTGCATGTGGGGCTGCGTAAAGGCTCCCCTGGGGAGTTCATTTGTACCCAAATTCTTCCTTTGGGGGCACTTTTGGATGGGCGAAAAGGGCTCCCAATGCATTTCCTGGGGCCTGATTTTTCAGTCGTCTTCGATGCCGGCTAGGGCTATGTTTAGGGATGCTCGGAAACAGCGAACCCGGAGGGTCCAGTTGCATGTGGGGCTGCGTAAAGGCTCCCCTGGGGAGTTCACTTGTACCCAAAGCCTTCCTTTGGGGGCACTTTTGGATGGGCGAAAAGGGCTCGTAACGCATTTCCTGGGGCCTGATTTTTCAGTCGTCTTCGATGCCGGCTAGGGCTATGTTTAGGGATGCTCAGAAACAGCGAACCCGGAGGGTCCAGTTGCATGTGGGGCTGCGTAAAGGCTCCCCTGGGGAGTTCACTTGTACCCAAAGTCTTCCTTTGGGGGCACTTTTGGATGCTCCAAAGGGGCTCGCAACGCATTTCCTGGGGCCTGATTTTTCAGTCTTCATCGCTGCCGGCTAGGGCTATGTTTAGGGATGCTCGGAAACAGCGAATGCGGAGGGTCCAGTGGCATGTGGGGCTGCGTAAAGGCTCCCCTGGGGAGTTCACTTGTACCCAAAGCCTTCCTTTCGTGACAGTTTTGGATGGTCCAAAGGGGCTTGCAACGCGTTTTCTGGGGCCCGGGTTTTCAGTCTTCTCCCATGCCGGCTAGTGATATATTTAGGGTTGCTCGGAAAAATTGAACCCGCAGGGTCGAGTTGCATGTGGGGCTGCGTAAAGGCTCCCCTGGGGAGTTCACTTGTACCCAAAGCCTTCCTTTGGGGGCACTTTTGGATGGGCGAAAAGGGCTCGGAACGCATTTCCTGGGGCCTGATTTTTCAGTCGTCATCGCTGCCGGCTAGGGCTATGTTTAGGGATGCTCGGAAACAGCGAACCCGGAGGGTCCAGTTGCATGTGGGGCTGCGTAAAGGCTCCCCTGGGGAGTTCACTTGTACCCAAAGCCTTCCTTTGGGGGCACTTTTGGATGGGCGAAAAGGGCTCGCAACGCATTTCCTGGGGCCTGATTTTTCAGTCGTCTTCGATGCCGGCTAGGGCTATGTTTAGGGATGCTCGGAAACAGCGAACCCGGAGTGTCCAGCTGCATGTGGGGCTGCGTAAAGGCTCCCCTGGGGAGTTCACTTGTACACACAGCCTTCCTTTAGGGACACTTTTGGATGGCGAAAAGGGCTTGCAACGCATTTCCTGGGGCCTGATTTTTCAGTCTTCATCGCTGCCGGCTAGGGCTATGTTTAGGGATGCTCGGAAACAGCGAATGCGGAGGGTCCAGTGGCATGTGGGGCTGCGTAAAGGCTCCCCTGGGGAGTTCACTTGTACCCAAAGCCTTCCTTTAGGGACACTTTTTGATGGTCCAAAGGGGCTTGCAACGCGTTTTCTGGGGCCCGGGATTTCAGTCTTCTCCCATGCCGGGTAGTGATATATTTAGGGTTGCTCGGAAAAATTGAACCCTCAGAGTCCAGTTGCATGTGGGGCTGCGTAAAGGCTCCCCTGGGGAGTTCATTTGTACCCAAATTCTTCCTTTGGGGGCACTTTTGGATGGGCGAAAAGGGCTCCCAATGCATTTCCTGGGGCCTGATTTTTCAGTCGTCTTCGATGCCGGCTAGGGCTATGTTTAGGGATGCTCGGAAACAGCGAACCCGGAGGGTCCAGTTGCATGTGGGGCTGCGTAAAGGCTCCCCTGGGGAGTTCACTTGTACCCAAAGCCTTCCTTTGGGGGCACTTTTGGATGGGCGAAAAGGGCTCGTAACGCATTTCCTGGGGCCTGATTTTTCAGTCGTCTTCGATGCCGGCTAGGGCTATGTTTAGGGATGCTCAGAAACAGCGAACCCGGAGGGTCCAGTTGCATGTGGGGCTGCGTAAAGGCTCCCCTGGGGAGTTCACTTGTACCCAAAGTCTTCCTTTGGGGGCACTTTTGGATGCTCCAAAGGGGCTCGCAACGCATTTCCTGGGGCCTGATTTTTCAGTCTTCATCGCTGCCGGCTAGGGCTATGTTTAGGGATGCTCGGAAACAGCGAATGCGGAGGGTCCAGTGGCATGTGGGGCTGCGTAAAGGCTCCCCTGGGGAGTTCACTTGTACCCAAAGCCTTCCTTTGGTGACAGTTTTGGATGGTCCAAAGGGGCTTGCAACGCGTTTTCTGGGGCCCGGGTTTTCAGTCTTCTCCCATGCCGGCTAGTGATATATTTAGGGTTGCTCGGAAAAATTGAACCCGCAGGGTCGAGTTGCATGTGGGGCTGCGTAAAGGCTCCCCTGGGGAGTTCACTTGTACCCAAAGCCTTCCTTTGGGGGCACTTTTGGATGGGCGAAAAGGGCTCGGAACGCATTTCCTGGGGCCTGATTTTTCAGTCGTCATCGCTGCCGGCTAGGGCTATGTTTAGGGATGCTCGGAAACAGCGAACCCGGAGGGTCCAGTTGCATGTGGGGCTGCGTAAAGGCTCCCCTGGGGAGTTCATTTGTACCCAAATTCTTCCTTTGGGGGCCCTTTTGGATGGGCGAAAAGGGCTCGCAATGCATTTCCTGGGGCCTGATTTTTCAGTCGTCTTCGATGCCGGCTAGGGCTATGTTTAGGGATGCTCGGAAACAGCGAACCCGGAGGGTCCAGTTGCATGTGGGGCTGCGTAAAGGCTCCCCTGGGGAGTTCACTTGTACCCAAAGCCTTCCTTTGGGGGCACTTTTGGATGGGCGAAAAGGGCTCGTAACGCATTTCCTGGGGCCTGATTTTTCAGTCGTCTTCGATGACGGCTAGGGCTATGTTTAGGGATGCTCAGAAACAGCGAACCCGGATGGTCCAGTTGCATGTGGGGCTGCGTAAAGGCTCCCCTGGGGAGTTCACTTGTACCCAAAGCCTTCCTTTGGGGGCACTTTTGGATGCTCCAAAGGGACTCGCAACGCATTTCCTGGGGCCTGATTTTTCAGTCGTCTTCGATGCCGGGTAAGGCTATGTTTAGGGATGCTCGGAAACAGCGAACGCCGAGGGTCCAGTTGCATGTGGGGCTGCGTAAAGGCTCCCCTGGGGAGTTCACTTGTACCCAAAGCCTTCCTTTGGGGGGCACTTTTGGATGGTCCAAAAGGGCTTGCAACGCATTTCCTGGGGCCTGATTTTTCAGTCGTCATCGCTGCTGGCTAGGGCTATGTTTAGGGATGCTCGGAAATAGCGAACCCGGAGGGTCCAGTTGCATGTGGGGCTGCGTAAAGGCTCCCCTGGGGAGATCACTTGTACCTAAAGTCTTCCTTTGGGGGCACTTTTGGATAGGGGAAAAGGCCTCGCAACGCATTTCCTGGGGCCTGATTTTTCACTCGTCTCCGATGACGGCTAGGGCTACGTTAATGTTAGCTCAGGAACAGCGAACCCGGAGGGTCCAGTTGCTTGTGGGGCTGCGTAAAGGCTCCCCTGGGGAGATCACTTGTACACAAAGCCTTCCTTTGGGGGCACTTTTGGATGGGCGAAAAGGGCTCGCAACGCATTTCCTGGGGCCTGATTTTTCAGTCATCTTCGATGCCGGCTAAGGCTATGTTTAGGGATGCTCGGAAACAGCGAACGCCGAGGGTCCAGTTGCATGTGGGGCTGCGTAAAGGCTCCCCTGGGGAGTTCATTGTATCCAAAGCCTTCCTTTGGGGGCACTTTTGGAGTCGCGAAAAAGGGCTCGGAACGCATTTCCTGGGGCCTGATTTTTCAGTCGTCTTCGATGCTGGCTAGGGCTATGTTTAGGGATGCTCGGAAACAGCGAACGCCGAGGGTCCAGTTGCATGTGGGGCTGCGTAAAGGCTCCCCTGGGGAGTTCACTTGTACCCAAAGCCTTCCTTTGGGGGCACTTTTGGATGGTCCAAAGACGCTTGCAACGCGTTTTCTGTGGCCCGGGTTTTCAGACTTCTCCCATGCCGGCTAGTGATATATTTAGGGATGCTCGGAAACAGCGAACCCGGAGTGTCCAGCTGCATGTGGGGCTGCGTAAAGGCTCCCCTGGGGAGTTCTCTTGTACCCAAAGCCTTCCTTTGGGGGCACTTTTGGATGGGCGAAAAGGGCTCGCAACGCATTTCCTGGGGCCTGATTTTTCAGTCGTCTTCGATGCCGGCTAGGGCTATGTTTAGGGATGCTCAGAAACAGCGAACCCGGAGTGTCCAGTTGCATGTGGGGCTGCGTAAAGGCTCCCCTGGGGAGTTCACTTGTACCCACAGCCTTCCTTTAGGGACACTTTTGGATGGCGAAAAGGGCTTGCAACGCATTTCCTGGGGCCTGATTTTTCAGTCTTCATCGCTGCCGGCTAGGGCTATGTTTAGGGATGCTCGGAAACAGCGAATGCGGAGGGTCCAGTGGCATGTGGGGCTGCGTAAAGGCTCCCCTGGGGAGTTCACTTGTACCCAAAGCCTTCCTTTAGGGACACTTTTGGATGGTCCAAAGGGGCTTGCAACGCGTTTTCTGGGGCCCAGGATTTCAGTCTTCTCCCATGCCGGGTAGTGATATATTTAGGGTTGCTCGGAAAAATTGAACCCGAAGGGTCCAGTTGCATGTGGGGCTGCGTAAAGGCTCCCCTGGGGCGTTCACTTGTACCCAAAGCCTTCCTTTGGGGGCACTTTTGGATGGGCGAAAAGGGCTCGGAACGCATTTCCTGGGGCCTGATTTTTCAGTCGTCATCGCTGCCGGCTAGGGCTATGTTTAGGGATGCTCGGAAACAGCGAACCCGGAGGGTCCAGTTGCATGTGGGGCTGCGTAAAGGCTCCCCTGGGGAGTTCATTTGTACCCAAATTCTTCCTTTGGGGGCACTTTTGGATGGGCGAAAAGGGCTCGCAATGCATTTCCTGGGGCCTGATTTTTCAGTCGTCTTCGATGCCGGCTAGGGCTATGTTTAGGGATGCTCGGAAACAGCGAACCCGGAGGGTCCAGTTGCATGTGGGGCTGCGTAAAGGCTCCCCTGGGGAGTTCACTTGTACCCAAAGCCTTCCTTTGGGGGCACTTTTGGATGGGCGAAAAGGGCTCGTAACGCATTTCCTGGGGCCTGATTTTTCAGTCGTCTTCGATGACGGCTAGGGCTATGTTTAGGGATGCTCAGAAACAGCGAACCCGGAGGGTCCAGTTGCATGTGGGGCTGCGTAAAGGCTCCCCTGGGGAGTTCACTTGTACCCAAAGTCTTCCTTTGGGGGCACTTTTGGATGCTCCAAAGGGGCTCGCAACGCATTTCCTGGGGCCTGATTTTTCAGTCTTCATCGCTGCCGGCTAGGGCTATGTTTAGGGATGCTCGGAAACAGCGAATGCGGAGGGTCCAGTGGCATGTGGGGCTGCGTAAAGGCTCCCCTGGGGAGTTCACTTGTACCCAAAGCCTTCCTTTGGTGACAGTTTTGGATGGTCCAAAGGGGCTTGCAACGCGTTTTCTGGGGCCCGGGTTTTCAGTCTTCTCCCATGCCGGCTAGTGATATATTTAGGGTTGCTCGGAAAAATTGAACCCGCAGGGTCGAGTTGCATGTGGGGCTGCGTAAAGGCTCCCCTAAGGAGTTCACTTGTACCCAAAGCCTTCCTTTGGGGGCACTTTTGGATGGGCGAAAAGGGCTCGGAACGCATTTCCTGGGGCCTGATTTTTCAGTCGTCATCGCTGCCGGCTAGGGCTATGTTTAGGGATGCTCGGAAACAGCGAACCCGGAGGGTCCAGTTGCATGTGGGGCTGCGTAAAGGCTCCCCTGGGGAGTTCATTTGTACCCAAATTCTTATTATGGGGGCACTTCTGGATGGGCGAAAAGGGCTCCCAATGCATTTCCTGGGGCCTGATTTTTCAGTCGTCTTCGATGCCGGCTAGGGCTATGTTTAGGGATGCTCGGAAAAATCGAACCCGGAGGGTCCAGTTGCATGTGGGGCTGCGTAAAGGCTCCCCTGGGGAGTTCATTTGTACCCAAATTCTTCCTTTGGGGGCACTTTTGGATGGGCGAAAAGGGCTCCCAATGCATTTCCTGGGGCCTGATTTTTCAGTCGTCTTCGATGCCGGCTAGGGCTATGTTTAGGGATGCTCGGAAAAATCGAACCCGGAGGGTCCAGTTGCATGTGGGGCTGCGTAAAGGCTCCCCTGGGGAGTTCACTTGTACCCAAAGCCTTCCTTTGGGGGCACTTTTGGATGGGCGAAAAGGGCTCGTAACGCATTTCCTGGGGCCTGATTTTTCAGTCGTCTTCGATGATGGCTAGGGCTATGTTTAGGGATGCTCAGAAACAGCGAACCCGGATGGTCCAGTTGCATGTGGGGCTGCGTAAAGGCTCCCCTGGGGAGTTCACTTGTACCCAAAGTCTTCCTTTGGGGGCACTTTTGGATGCTCCAAAGGGACTCGCAACGCATTTCCTGGGGCCTGATTTTTCAGTCGTCTTCGATGCCGGGTAAGGCTATGTTTAGGGATGCTCGGAAACAGCGAACGCCGAGGGTCCAGTTGCATGTGGGGCTGCGTAAAGGCTCCCCTGGGGAGTTCACTTGTACCCAAAGCCTTCCTTTGGGGGCACTTTTGGATGGTCCAAAAGGGCTTGCAACGCATTTCCTGGGGCCTGATTTTTCAGTCGTCATCGCTGCTGGCTAGGGCTATGTTTAGGGATGCTCGGAAACAGCGAACCCGGAGGGTCCAGTTGCATGTGGGGCTGCGTAAAGGCTCCCCTGGGGAGATCACTTGTACCTAAAGTCTTCCTTTGGGGGCACTTTTGGATAGGGGAAAAGGCCTCGCAACGCATTTCCTGGGGCCTGATTTTTCACTCGTCTCCGATGACGGCTAGGGCTACGTTAATGTTTGCTCAGGAACAGCGAACCCGGAGGGTCCAGTTGCTTGTGGGGCTGCGTAAAGGCTCCCCTGGGGAGATCACTTGTACACAAAGCCTTCCTTTGGGGGCACTTTTGGATGGGCGAAAAGGGCTCGGAACGCATTTCCTGGGGCCTGATTTTTCAGTCGTCTTCGATGCCGGCTAAGGCTATGTTTAGGGATGCTCGGAAACAGCGAACGCCGAGGGTCCAGTTGCATGTGGGGCTGCGTAAAGGCTCCCCTGGGGAGTTCATTGTATCCAAAGCCTTCCTTTGGGGGCACTTTTGGAGTCGCGAAAAAGGGCTCGGAACGCATTTCCTGGGGCCTGATTTTTCAGTCGTCTTCGATGCTGGCTAGGGCTATGTTTAGGGATGCTCGGAAACAGCGAACGCCGAGGGTCCAGTTGCATGTGGGGCTGCGTAAAGGCTCCCCTGGGGAGTTCACTTGTACCCAAAGCCTTCCTTTGGGGGCACTTTTGGATGGTCCAAAGAGGCTTGCAACGCGTTTTCTGTGGCCCGGGTTTTCAGACTTCTCCCATGCCGGCTAGTGATATATTTAGGTTTGCTCGCAAAAATCGAACCCGGAGTGTCCAGTTGCATGTGGGGCTGCGTAAAGACTCCCCTGGGGAGTTCACTTGTACACAAAGCCTTCCTTTGGTGACACTTTTGGATGGTCCAATGGGGCTTGCAACGCATTTCCTGGGGCCTGATTTTTCAGTCGTCTTCGATGCCGGCTAGGGCTATGTTTAGGGATGCTCAGAAACAGCGAACCTGGAGGGTCCAGTTGCATGTGGGGCTGCATAAAGGCTCCCCTGGGGAGTTCACTTGTACCCAAAGCCTTCCTTTAGTGGCACTTTTGGATGGGCGAAAAGGGCTCGCAACGCATTTCCTGGGGCCTGATTTTTCAGTCTTCATCGCTGCCGGCGAGGGCTATGTTTAGGGATGCTCGGAAACAGCGAACGCGGAGGGTCCAGTGGCATGTGGGGCTGCGTAAAGGCTCCCCTGGGGAGTTCACTTGTACCCAAAGTCTTCCTTTGGGGGCACTTTTGGATGCTCCAAAGGGGCTCGCAACGCATTTCCTGGGGCCTGATTTTTCAGTCTTCATCGCTGCCGGCTAGGGCTATGTTTAGGGATGCTCGGAAACAGCGAATGCGGAGGGTCCAGTGGCATGTGGGGCTGCGTAAAGGCTCCCCTGGGGAGTTCACTTGTACCCAAAGCCTTCCTTTGGTGACAGTTTTGGATGGTCCAAAGGGGCTTGCAACGCGTTTTCTGGGGCCCGGGTTTTCAGTCTTCTCCCATGCCGGCTAGTGATATATTTAGGGTTGCTCGGAAAAATTGAACCCGCAGGGTCGAGTTGCATGTGGGGCTGCGTAAAGGCTCCCCTGGGGAGTTCACTTGTACCCAAAGCCTTCCTTTGGGGGCACTTTTGGATGGGCGAAAAGGGCTCGGAACGCATTTCCTGGGGCCTGATTTTTCAGTCGTCATCGCTGCCGGCTAGGGCTATGTTTAGGGATGCTCGGAAACAGCGAACCCGGAGGGTCCAGTTGCATGTGGGGCTGCGTAAAGGCTCCCCTGGGGAGTTCACTTGTACCCAAAGCCTTCCTTTGGGGGCACTTTTGGATGGGCGAAAAGGGCTCGTAACGCATTTCCTGGGGCCTGATTTTTCAGTCGTCTTCGATGACGGCTAGGGCTATGTTTAGGGATGCTCGGAAACAGCGAACCCGGAGGGTCCAGTTGCATGTGGGGCTGCGTAAAGGCTCCCCTGGGGAGTTCACTTGTACCCAAAGTCTTCCTTTGGGGGCACTTTTGGATGCTCCAAAAGGACTCGCAACGCATTTCCTGGGGCCTGATTTTTCAGTCGTCTTCGATGCCGGGTAAGGCTATGTTTAGGGATGCTCGGAAACAGCGAACGCCGAGGGTCCAGTTGCATGTGGGGCTGCGTAAAGGCTCCCCTGGGGAGTTCACTTGTACCCAAAGCCTTCCTTTGGGGGCACTTTTGGATGGTCCAAAGAGGCTTGCAACGCGTTTTCTGTGGCCCGGGTTTTCAGACTTCTCCCATGCCGGCTAGTGATATATTTAGGTTTGCTCGCAAAAATCGAACCCGGAGTGTCCAGTTGCATGTGGGGCTGCGTAAAGACTCCCCTGGGGAGTTCACTTGTACCCAAAGCCTTCCTTTGGTGACACTTTTGGATGGTCCAATGGGGCTTGCAACGCATTTCCTGGGGCCTGATTTTTCAGTCGTCTTCGCTGCCGGCTAGGGCTATGTTTAGGGATGCTCGGAAACAGCGAACGCGGAGGGTCCAGTGGCATGTGGGGCTGCGTAAAGGCTCCCCTGGGGAGTTCACTTGTACCCAAAGCCTTCCTTTGGGGGCACTTTTGGATGGGCGAAAAGGGCTCGCAACGCATTTCCTGGGGCCTGATTTTTCAGTCGTCTTCGATGCCGGCTAGGGCTATGTTTAGGGATGCTCGGAAACAGCGAACCCGGAGGGTCCAGTTGCATGTGGGGCTGCGTAAAGGCTCCCCTGGGGAGTTCATTTGTACCCAAATTCTTCCTTTGGGGGCACATTTGGATGGGCGAAAAGGGCTCGCAACGCATTTCCTGGGGCCTGATTTTTCAGTCGTCTTCGATGCCGGCTAGGGCTATGTTTAGGGATGCTCGGAAACAGCGAACCCGGAGGGTCCAGTTGCATGTGGGGCTGCGTAAAGGCTCCCCTGGGGAGTTCACTTGTACCCAAAGCCTTCCTTTGGGGGCACTTTTGGATGGGCGAAAAGGGCTTGCAACGCATTTCCTGGGGACTGATTTTTCAGTCGTCTTCGATGCCGGCTAGGGCTATGTTTAGGGATGCTCGGAAACAGCGAACCCGGAGGGTCCAGTTGCATGTGGGGCTGCGTAAAGGCTCCCCTGGGGAGTTCACTTGTACCCAAAGCCTTCCTTTGGGGGCGCTTTTCGATGGTCCAAAGGAGCTTGCAACGCGTTTTCTGGGGCCCGGGTTTTCAGTCTTCTCCAATGACGGCTAGGGCTATGTTTAGGGATGCTCATGAACAGCGAACCCGGAGGGTCCAGTTGCATGTGGGGCTGCGTAAAGACTCCCCTGGGGTGTTCACTTGTACCCAAAGCCTTCCTTTGGTGACACTTTTGGATGGTCCAATGAGGCTTGCAACGCATTTCCTGGGGCCTGATTTTTCAGTCGTCTTCGATGCCGGCGAGGGCTATGTTTAGGGATGCTCAGAAACAGCGAACCCGGAGGGTCCAGTTGCATGTGGGGCTGCGTAAAGGCTCCCCTGGGGAGTTCACTTGTACCCAAAGCCTTCCTTTAGGGACACTTTTGGATGGCGAAAAGGGCTCGCAACGCATTTCCTGGGGCCTGATTTTTCAGTCGTCATCGCTGCAAGTTGGGGCTATGTTTAGGGATGCTCGGAAACAGCGAACGCGGAGGGTCCAGTGGCATGTGGGGCTGCGTAAAGGCTCCCCTGGTGAGTTCTCTTGTACCCAAAGCCTTCCTTTGGGGGCACTTTTGGATGGGCGAAAAGGGCTCGCAACGCATTTCCTGGGGCCTGATTTTTCAGTCGTCTTCGATGCCGGCTAGGGCTATGTTTAGGGATGCTCGGAAACAGCGAACGCGGAGGGTCCAGTGGCATGTGGGGCTGCGTAAAGGCTTCCCTGGGGAGTTCACTTGTACCCAAAGCCTTCCTTTGGGGGCACTTTTGGATGGTCCAAAGAGGCTTGCAACGCGTTTTCTGTGGCCCGGGTTTTCAGACTTCTCCCATGCCGGCTAGTGATATATTTAGGTTTGCTCGCAAAAATCGAACCCGGAGTGTCCAGTTGCATGTGGGGCTGCGTAAAGACTCCCCTGGGGAGTTCACTTGTACCCAAAGCCTTCCTTTGGTGACACTTTTGGATGGTCCAATGGGGCTTGCAACGCATTTCCTGGGGCCTGATTTTTCAGTCGTCTTCGATGCCGGCTAGGGCTATGTTTAGGGATGCTCAGAAACAGCGAACCTGGAGGGTCCAGTTGCATGTGGGGCTGCATAAAGGCTCCCCTGGGGAGTTCACTTGTACACAAAGCCTTCCTTTGGGGGCACTTTTGGATGGGCGAAAAGGGCTCGTAACGCATTTCCTGGGGCCTGATTTTTCAGTCTTCATCGCTGCCGGCTAGGGCTATGTTTAGGGATGCTCGGAAACAGCGAACGCGGAGGGTCCAGTGGCATGTGGGGCTGCGTAAAGGCTCCCCTGGGGAGTTCACTTGTACCCAAAGCCTTCCTTTGGGGGCACTTTTGGATGGGCGAAAAGGGCTCGCAACGCATTTCCTGGGGCCTGATTTTTCAGTCGTCTTCGATGCCGGCTAGGGCTATGTTTAGGGATGCTCGGAAACAGCGAACCCGGAGGGTCCAGTTGCATGTGGGGCTGCGTAAAGGCTCCCCTGGGGAGTTCATTTGTACCCAAATTCTTCCTTTGGGGGCACATTTGGATGGGCGAAAAGGGCTCGCAACGCATTTCCTGGGGCCTGATTTTTCAGTCGTCTTCGATGCCGGCTAGGGCTATGTTTAGGGATGCTCGGAAACAGCGAACGCGGAGGGTCCAGTTGCATGTGGGGCTGCGTAAAGGCTCCCCTGGGGAGTTCACTTGTACCCAAAGCCTTCCTTTGGGGGCACTTTTGGATGGGCGAAAAGGGCTTGCAACGCATTTCCTGGGGACTGATTTTTCAGTCGTCTTCGATGCCGGCTAGGGCTATGTTTAGGGATGCTCGGAAACAGCGAACCCGGAGGGTCCAGTTGCATGTGGGGCTGCGTAAAGGCTCCCCTGGGGAGTTCACTTGTACCCAAAGCCTTCCTTTGGGGGCGCTTTTCGATGGTCCAAAGGAGCTTGCAACGCGTTTTCTGGGGCCCGGGTTTTCAGTCTTCTCCAATGACGGCTAGGGCTATGTTTAGGGATGCTCATGAACAGCGAACCCGGAGGGTCCAGTTGCATGTGGGGCTGCGTAAAGACTCCCCTGGGGTGTTCACTTGTACCCAAAGCCTTCCTTTGGTGACACTTTTGGATGGTCCAATGAGGCTTGCAACGCATTTCCTGGGGCCTGATTTTTCAGTCGTCTTCGATGCCGGCGAGGGCTATGTTTAGGGATGCTCAGAAACAGCGAACCCGGAGGGTCCAGTTGCATGTGGGGCTGCGTAAAGGCTCCCCTGGGGAGTTCACTTGTACCCAAAGCCTTCCTTTAGGGACACTTTTGGATGGCGAAAAGGGCTCGCAACGCATTTCCTGGGGCCTGATTTTTCAGTCGTCATCGCTGCCAGTTAGGGCTATGTTTAGGGATGCTCGGAAACAGCGAACGCGGAGGGTCCAGTGGCATGTGGGGCTGCGTAAAGGCTCCCCTGGTGAGTTCTCTTGTACCCAAAGCCTTCCTTTGGGGGCACTTTTGGATGGGCGAAAAGGGCTCGCAACGCATTTCCTGGGGCCTGATTTTTCAGTCGTCTTCGATGCCGGCTAGGGCTATGTTTAGGGATGCTCGGAAACAGCGAACGCGGAGGGTCCAGTGGCATGTGGGGCTGCGTAAAGGCTTCCCTGGGGAGTTCACTTGTACCCAAAGCCTTCCTTTGGTGACACTTTTGGATTGTCCAAAGAGGCTTGCAACGCTTTTTCTGGGGCTCGGGTTTTCAGACTTCTCCGATGCCGGCTAGTGATATATTAAGGTTTGCTCGCAAAAATCGAACCCGGAGGGTCCAGTTGCATGTGGGGCTGCGTAAAGGCTCCCCTGGGGAGTTCACTTGTACCCAAAGCCTTCTTTTAGTCACAGTTTTGGATGGTCCAAAGGGGCTTGCAACGCGTTTTCTGGGGCCCGGGTTTTTCAGTCGTCTTCGATGCCGGCTAGGGCTATGTTTAGGGATGCTCGGAAACAGCGAACCCGGAGGGTCCAGTTGCATGTGGGGCTGCGTAAAGGCTCCCCTGGGGAGATCACTTGTACACAAAGCCTTCCTTTGGGGGCACTTTTGGATGCTCCAAAGGGGCTCGCAACGCATTTCCTGGGGCCTGATTTTTCACTCGTCTCCGATGACGGCTAGGGCTACGTTAATGTTTGCTCAGGAACAGCGAACCCGGAGGGTCCAGTTGCATGGGGGGCTGCGTAAAGGCTCCCCTGGGGAGTTCACTTGTACCCAAAGCCTTCCTTTGGGGGCGCTTTTCGATGGTCCAAAGGAGCTTGCAACGCGTTTTCTGGGGCCCGGGTTTTCAGTCTTCTCCAATGACGGCTAGGGCTATGTTTAGGGATGCTCGGAAACAGCGAACGCCGAGGGTCCAGTTGCATGTGGGGCTGCGTAAAGGCTCCCCTGGGGAGTTCTCTTGTACCCAAAGCCTTCTTTTGGTGACACTTTTGGATGGTCCAAAGGGGCTCGCAACGCGTTTTCTGGGGCCCGGGTTTTCAGTCTTCTCCCATGCCGGCTAGGGATATGTTTACGGATGCTCGGAAACAGCGAACCCAGAGGGTCCAGTTGCATGTGGTGCTGCGTAAAGGGTCCCCTGGGGAGTTCACTTGTACCCAAAGCCTTCCTTTGGGGGCACTTTTCGATGGTCCAAAGGGGCTCGCAACGCATTTCCTGGGGCCTGATTTTTCATTCATCTCCGATGACGGCTAGGGCTACGTTTAGGTTTGCTCAGGAACAGCGAACCCAGAGGGTCCATTTGCATGTGGGGCTGCGTAAAGGCTCCCCTGGGGAGTTCACTTGTACCCAAAGCCTTCCTTTGGGGGCACTTTTGGATGGTCCAAAGGGGTTCGCAACGCATTTCCTGGGGCCTGATTTTTCAGTCGTCTTCGATGCCGGCTAGGGCTATGTTTACGGATGCTCGGAAACAGCGAACCCAGAGGGTCCAGTTGCATGTGGGGCTGCGTAAAGGCTCCCCTGGGGAGTTCTCTTGTACCCAAAGCCTTCTTTTGGTGACACTTTTGGATGGTCCAAAGGGGCTTGCAACGCGTTTTCTGGGGCCCGGGTTTTCAGTCTTCTCCCATGCCGGCTAGTGATATGTTTAGGGATGCTCGGAAACAGGGAACGCCGAGGGTCCAGTTGCATGTGGGGCTGCGTAAAGGCTCCCCTGGGGAGTTCACTTGTACCCAAAGCCTTCCTTTGGTGACACTTTTGGATGGTCCAAAGGGGCTTGCAACGCATTTCCTGGGGCCTGATTTTTCAGTCGTCTTCGATGCCGGCTAGGGCTATGTTTAGGGATGCTCGGAAACAGCGAACCCGGAGGGTCCAGTTGCATGTGGGGCTGCGTAAAGGCTCCCCTGGGGAGTTCACTTGTACCCAAAGCCTTCCTTTGGGGGCACTTTTGGATGGGCGAAAAGGGCTCGTAACGCATTTCCCGGGGCCTGATTTTTCAGTCATCATCCATTCCGGCTAGGGCTATGTTTAGGGATGCTCGGAAACAACGAACCCGGAGGGTCCAGTTGCATGTGGGGCTGCGTAAAGGCTCCCCTGGGGAGTTCACTTGTACCCAAAGCCTTCCTTTGGGGGCGCTTTTGGATGGGCGAAAGGGGCTCACAACGCATTTCATGGGGCCTGATTTTTCAGTCGTCTTCGATGCCGGCTGGGGCTATGTTTAGGGATGCTCAGAAACAGCGAACCCGGAGGGTCCAGTTGCATGTGGGGCTGCGTAAAGGCTCCCCTGGGGAGTTCACTTGTACCCAAAGCCTTCCTTTAGGGGCACTTTTGGATGGCGAAAAGGGCTCGCAACTCATTTCCTGGGGCCTGATTTTTCAGTCGTCATCGCTGCCGGCTAGGGCTATGTTTAGGGATGCTCGGAAACAGCGAACGCGGAGGGTCCAGTGGCATGTGGGGCTGCGTAAAGGCTCCCCTGGGGAGTTCTCTTGTACCCAAAGCCTTCCTTTGGGGGCAGTTTTGGATGGGCGAAAAGGGATCGCAACGCATTTCCTGGGGCCTGATTTTTCAGTCGTCTTCGATGCCGGCTAGGGCTATGTTTAGGGATGCTTGGAAACAGCGAACGCGGAGGGTCCAGTGGCATGTGGGGCTGCGTAAAGGCTCCCCTGGGGAGTTCTCTTGTACCCAAAGCCTTCCTTTGGGGGCACTTTTGGATGGGCGAAAAGGGCTCGCAACGCATTTCCTGGGGCCTGATTTTTCAGTCGTCATCGATGCCGGCTACGGCTATCTTTAGCGATGCTCGGAAACAGTGAACCCGGAGGGTCCAGTTGCATGTGGGGCTGCATAAATGCTCCCCTGGGGAGTTCACTTGTACCCAAAGCCTTCCTTTGGTGACACTTTTGGATGGTCCAAAGGGGCTTGCAACGCGTTTTCTGGGGCCCGGGTTTTCAGTCTTCTCCCATGCCGGCTCGTGATATATTTAGGGTTGCTCGGAAAAATTGAACCCGCAGGGTCGAGTTGCATGTGGGGCTGCGTAAAGGCTCCCCTGGGGAGTTCACTTGTACCCAAAGCCTTCCTTTGGGGGCACTTTTGGATGGGCGAAAAGGGCTCGCAACGCATTTCCTGGGGCCTGATTTTTCAGTCGTCATCGCTGCTGGCTAGGGCTATGTTTAGGGATGCTCGGAAACAGCGAACGCGGAGGGTCCAGTGGCATGTGGGGCTGCGTAAAGGCTCCTCTGAGGAGTTCTCTTGTACCCAAAGCCTTCCTTTGGTGGCACTTTTGGATGGGCGAAAAGGGCTCGCAACGCATTTCCTGGGGCCTGATTTTTCAGTCGTCTTCGATGCCGGCTAGGGCTATGTTTAGGGATGCTCGGAAACAGCGAACGCGGAGGGTCCAGTGGCATGTGGGGCTGCGTAAAGGCTCCCCTGGGGAGTTCTCTTGTACCCAAAGCCTTCCTTTGGGGGCACTTTTGGATGGGCGAAAAGGGCTCGCAACGCATTTCCTGGGGCCTGATTTTTCAGTCGTCTTCGATGCCGGCTAGGGCTATGTATAGGGATGCTCGGAAACAGCGAACGCCGAGGGTCCAGTTGCATGTGGGGCTGCGTAAAGGCTCCCCTGGGGAGTTCACTTGTACCCAAAGTCTTCCATTGGGGGCACTTTTGGATGGACGAAAAGGGCTCGCAACGCATTTCCTGGGGCCTGATTTTTCAGTCGTCATCAATGCCGGCTAGGGATATCTTTAGCAATGCTCGAAAACAGCGAACCCGGAGGGTCCAGTTGCATGTGGGGCTGCATAAATGCTCCCCTGGGTAGTTCACTTGTACCCAAAGCCTTCCTTTGGTGACACGTTTGGATTGTCCAAAGGGGCTTGCAACGCGTTTTCTGGGGCCCGGGTTTTCAGTCTTCTCCCATGCCGGCTAGTGATATATTTAGGTATGCTCAGAAAAATTGAACCCGCAGGGTCGAGTTGCATGTGGGGCTGCGTAAAGGCTCCCCTGGGGAGTTCATTTGTACCCAAAGCCTTCCTTTGGGGGCACTTTTGGATGGGCGAAAAGGGCTCGCAACGCATTTCCTGGGGCCTGATTTTTCAGTCGTCCTCGATGACGGCTAGGGCTATGTTTAGGGATGCTCAGAAACAGCGAACGCGGAGGGTCCAGTGGCATGTGGGGCTGCGTAAAGGCTCCCCTGGGGAGTTCATTTGTACCCAAATCCTTCCTTTGGGGGCACTTTTGGATGGGCGAAAATGGCTCGCAACGCATTTCCTGGGGCCTGATTTTTCAGTCGTCTTCGATGCCGGCTAGGGCTATGTTTAGGGATGCTCAGAAACAGCGAACCCGGAGGGTCCAGTTGCATGTGGGGCTGCGTAAAGGCTCCCCTGGAGAGTTCACTTGTATCCAAAGCCTTCCTTTGGTGACACTTTTGGATGGTCCAAAGGGGCTTGCAACGCGTTTTCCGGGGCCCGGGTTTTCAGTCGTCTCCTATGCCTGCTAGTGATATATTTAGGGTTGCTCGGAAAAATCGAACCCGAAGGGTCCAGTTGCATGTGGGGCTGCGTAAAGGCTCCCCTGGGGAGTTCACTTGTACCCAAAGCCTTCCTTTGGGGGCAGTTTTGGATGGGCGAAAAGGGCTCGCAACGCATTTCCTGGGGCCTGATTTTTCAGTCGTCTTCGATGCCGGCTAGGGCTATGTTTAGGGATGCTCGGAAACAGCGAACCCGGAGGGTCCAGTTGCATGTGGGGCTGCGTAAAGGCTCCCCTGGGGAGTTCACTTGTACCCAAAGCCTTCCTTTGGGGGCGCTTTTGGATGGTCCAAAGGGGCTTGCAACGCGTTTTCTGGGGCCCGGGTTTTCAGTCTTCTCCGATGACCGCTAGGGCTATGTTTAGGGATGCTCGGAAACAGCGAACCCGGAGGGTCCAGTTGCATGTGGGGCTGCGTAAAGGCTCCCCTGGGGAGTTCTCTTGTACCCAAAGCCTTCTTTTGGTGACACTTTTGGATGGTCCAAAGGGGCTTGCAACGCGTTTTCTGGGGCCCGGGTTTTCAGTCTTCTCCCATGCCGGCTAGGGCTATGTTTAGGGATGCTCGGAAACAGCGACCCGGAGGGTCCAGTTGCATGTGGGTCTGCGTAAAGGCTCCCCTGGGGAGTTCACTTGTACCCAAAGCCTTCCTTTGGGGGCACTTTTGGATGGTCCTAAGGTGCTCGCAATGCATTTCCTGGGGCCTGATTTTTCATTCGTCTCCGATGATGGCTAGGGCTACGTTTAGGTTTGCACAGGAACAGCGAACCCGGAGGGTCCAGTTGCATGTGGGGCTGCGTAAAGGCTCCCCTGGGGAGTTCACTTGTACCCAAAGCCTTCCTTTAGGGGCACTTTTGGATGGCGAAAAGGGCTCGCAACGCATTTCCTGGGGCCTGATTTTTCAGTCGTCTTCGATACCGACAAGGGTTATGTTTAGGGATGCTCGGAAACAGCGAACGCGGAGGGTCCAGTGGCATGTGGGGCTGCGTAAAGGCTCCCCTGGGGAGTTCTCTTGTACCCAAAGCCTTCCTTTGGGGGGAATTTTGGATGGGCGAAAAGGGCTCGCAACGCATTTCTTGGGGCCTTATTTTTCAGTCGTCATCGCTGCCGGCTAGGGCTATGTTTAGGGATGCTCGGAAACAGCGAACCCGGAGGGTCCAGTTGCATGTGGGGCTGCATAAATGCTCCCCTGCGGAGTTCACTTGTACCCAAAGCCTTCCTTTGGTGACACTTTTGGATGGTCCAAAGGGGCTTAAATCGCGTTTTCTGTGGCCCGGGATTTCAGTCTTCTCCAATGCCGGCTAGTGATATATTTAGGGTTGCTCGCAAAAATTGAACCCGCAGGGTCCAGTTGCATGTGGGGCTTCGTAAAGGCTCCGCTGGGGAGTTCACTTGTACACAAAGCCTTCCTTTGGTGACACTTTTGGATGGTCCAAAGGGGCTTGCAACGCGTTTTCTGGGGCCCGGGTTTTTCAGTCGTCTTCGCTGCCGGCTAGGGCTATGTTTAGGGATGCTCGGAAACAGCGAACGCGGAGGGTCCAGTGGCATGTGGGGCTGCGTAAAGGCTCCCCTGGGGAGTTCACTTGTACCCAAAGCCTTCCTTTGGGGGCACTTTTGGATGGGCGAAAAGGGCTCGCAACGCATTTCCTGGGGCCTGATTTTTCAGTCGTCTTCGATGCCGGCTAGGGCTATGTTTAGGGATGCTCGGAAACAGCGAACCCGGAGGGTCCAGTTGCATGTGGGGCTGCGTAAAGGCTCCCCTGGAGAGTTCACTTGTACCCAAAGCCTTCCTTTGGGGGCACTTTTGTATGGGCGAAAAGGGCTCGGAATCCATTTCCTGGGGCCTGATTTTTCAGTCGTCTCCGATGACGGCTAGGGCTACGTTTAGGTTTGCTCATGAACAGCGAACCCGGAGGGTCCAGTTGCATGTGGGGCTGCATAAATGCTCCCCTGCGGAGTTCACTTGTACCCAAAGCCTTCCTTTGGTGACACTTTTGGATGGTCCAAAGAGGCTTGCATCGCGTTTTCTGGGGCCCGGGATTTCAGTCTTCTCCCATGCCGGCTAGGGATATATTTAGGGTTGCTCGCAAAAATTGAACCCGGAGCGTCCAGTTGCATGTGGGGCTGCGTAAATGCTCCCCTGGGGAGTTCACTTGTACCCAAAGCCTTCCTTTGGTGACACTTTTGGATGGTCCAAAGAGGCTTGCAACGCTTTTTCTGGGGCCCGGGTTTTCAGACTTCTCCCATGCCGGCTAGTGATATATTAAGGTTTGCTCGCAAAAATCGAACCCGCAGGGTCCAGTTGCATGTGGGGCTGCGTAAAGGCTCCCCTGGGGAGTTCACTTGTACACAAAGCCTTCCTTTGGTGACACTTTTGGATGGTCCAAAGGGGCTTGCAACGCGTTTTCTGGGGCCCGGATTTTTCAGTCGTCTTCGCTGCCGGCTAGGGCTATGTTTAGGGATGCTCGGAAACAGCGAACGCGGAGGGTCCAGTGGCATGTGGGGCTGCGTAAAGGCTCCCCTGGCGAGTTCACTTGTACACAAAGCCTTCCTTTGGGGGCACTTTTGGATGGGCGAAAAGGGCTCGCAACGCATTTCCTGGGGCCTGATTTTTCAGTCGTCTTCGATGCCGGCTAGGGCTATGTTTAGGGATGCTCAGAAACAGCGAACCCGGAGGGTCCAGTTGCATGTGGGGCTGCGTAAAGGCTCCCCTGGGGAGTTCATTTGTACCCAAATTCTTCCTTTGGGGGCACATTTGGATGTGCGAAAAGGGCTCGCAACGCATTTCCTGGGACCTGATTTTTCAGTCGTCTTCGATGCCGGCTAGGGCTATGTTTAGGGATGCTCGGAAACAGCGAACCCGGAGGGTCCAGTTGCATGTGGGGCTGCGTAAAGGCTCCCCTGGGGAGTTCACTTGTACCCAAAGCCTTCCTTTGGGGGCGCTTTTCGATGGTCCAAAGGAGCTTGCAACGCGTTTTCTGGGGCCCGGGTTTTCAGTCTTCTCAGATGACGGCTAGGGCTATGTTTAGGGATGCTCATGAACAGCTAACCCGGAGGGTCCAGTTGCATGTGGGGCTGCGTAAAGACTCCCCTGGGGAGTTCACTTGTACACAAAGCCTTCCTTTGGTGACATTTTTTGATGGTCCAATGGGGCTTGCAACGCATTTCCTGGGGCCTGATTTTTCAGTCGTTTTCGATGCCGGCGAGGGGTATGTTTAGGGATGCTCAGGAACAGCGAACCCGGAGGGTCCAGTTGCATGTGGAGCTGCGTAAAGACTCCCCTGGGGAGTTCACTTGTACCCAAAGCCTTCCTTTAGGGACACTTTTGGATGGCGAAAAGGGCTCGCAACGCATTTCCTGGGGCCTGATTTTTCAGTCGTCATCGCTGCCGGTTAGGGCTATGTTTACGGATGCTCGGAAACAGCGAACGCGGAGGGTCCAGTGGCATGTGGGGCTGCGTAAAGGCTCCCCTGGGGAGTTCTCTTGTACCCAAAGCCTTCCTTTGGGGGCACTTTTGGATGGGCGAAAAGGGCTCGCAACGCATTTCCTGGGGCCTGATTTTTCAGTCTTCATCGCTGCCGGCTAGGGCTATGTTTAGGGATGCTCGGAAACAGCGAACGCGGAGGGTCCAGTTGCATGTGGGGCTGCGTAAATGTTCCCCTGCGGAGTTCACTTGTACACAAAGCCTTCCTTTGGTGACACTTTTGGATGGTCCAAAGGGGCTTGCAACGCGTTTTCTGGGGCCCGGGATTTCAGTCGTCTCCCATGCCGGCTAGTGATATATTTAGGGTTGCTCGGAAAAATTGAACCCTCAGAGTCCAGTGGCATGTGGGGCTGCGTAAAGGCTCCCCTGGCGAGTTCACTTGTACCCAAAGCCTTCCTTTGGGGGCACTTTTGGATGGGCGAAAAGGGCTCGGAACTCATTTCCTGGGGCCTGATTTTTCAGTCGTCATCGCTGCCGGCTAGGGCTATGTTTAGGGATGCTCGGAAACAGCGAACCCGGAGGGTCCAGTTGCATGTGGGGCTGCGTAAAGCCTCCCCTGGGGAGTTCTCTTGTACCCAAAGTCTTCCTTTGGGGGCACTTTTGGATGGGCGAAAAGGGCTCGCAATGCATTTCCTGGGGCCTGATTTTTCAGTCGTCTTCGATGCCGGCTAGGGCTATGTTTAGGGATGCTCGGAAACAGCGAACCCGGAGGGTCCAGTTGCATGTGGGGCTGCGTAAAGGCTCCCCTGGGGAGATCACTTGTACCTAAAGTCTTCCTTTGGGGGCACTTTTGGATAGGGGAAAAGGGCTCGCAACGCATATCCTGGGGCCTGATTTTTCACTCGTCTCCGATGACGGCTAGGGCTACGTTAATGTTTGCTCAGGAACAGCGAACCCGGAGGGTCCAGTTGCTTGTGGGGCTGCGTAAAGGCTCCCCTGGGGAGATCACTTGTACACAAAGCCTTCCTTTGGGGGCACTTTTGGATGGGCGAAAAGGGCTCGGAACGCATTTCCTGGGGCCTGATTTTTCAGTCGTCTTCGACCGGCTAAGGCTATGTTTAGGGATGCTCGGAAACAGCGAAGGCCGAGGGTCCAGTTGCATGTGGGGCTGCGTAAAGGCTCCCTTGGGGAGTTCACTTGTACCCAAAGCCTTCCTTTGGGGGCACTTTTGGATGGTCCAAAGAGGCTTGCAACGCGTTTTCTGTGGCCCGGGTTTTCAGACTTCTCCCATGCCGGCTAGTGATATATTTAGGTTTGCTCGGAAAAATCGAACCCGGAGGGTCCAGTTGCATGTGGGGCTGCGTAAAGGCTCCCCTGGGGAGTTCACTTGTACCCAAAGCCTTCCTTTGGGGGCGCTTTTGGATGGTCCAAAGGGGCTTGCAACGCGTTTTCTGGGGCCCGGGTTTTCAGTATTCTCCGATGACGGCTAGGGCTATGTTTAGGGATGCTCATGAACAGTGAACCCGGAGGGTCCAGTTGCATGTGGGGCTGCGTAAAGTCTCCCCTGGGGAGTTCTCTTGTACACAAAGCCTTCCTTTGGTGACACTTTTGGATGGTCCAATGGGGCTTGCAACGCATTTCCTGGGGCCTGATTTTTCAGTCGTCTTCGATGCCGGCTAGGGCTATGTTTAGGGATGCTCATGAACAGTGAACCCGGAGGGTCCAGTTGCATGTGGGGCTGCGTAAAGACTCCCCCGGGGAGTTCTCTTGTACACAAAGCCTTCCTTTGGTGACACTTTTGGATGGTCCAATGGGGCTTGCAACGCATTTCCTGGGGCCTGATTTTTCAGTCGTCTTCGATGCCGGCTAGGGCTATGTTTAGGGATGCTCAGAAACAGCGAACCCGGAGGGTCCAGTTGCATGTGGGGCTGCATAAAGGCTCCCCTGGGGAGTTCACTTGTACCCAAAGCCTTCCTTTGGTGACACTTTTGGATGGTCCAAAGAGGCTTGCAACGCTTTTTCTGGGGCCCGGGTTTTCAGACTTCTCCCATGCCGGCTAGTGATATATTAAGGTTTGCTCGCAAAAATCGAACCCGCAGGGCCCAGTTGCATGTGGGGCTGCGTAAAGGCTCCCCTGGGGAGTTCACTTGTACACAAAGCCTTCCTTTGGTGACACTTTTGGATGGTCCAAAGGGGCTTGCAACGCGTTTTCTGGGGCCCGGGTTTTTCAGTCGTCTTCGCTGCCGGCTAGGGCTATGTTTAGGGATGCTCGGAAACAGCGAACGCGGAGGGTCCAGTGGCATGTGGGGCTGCGTAAAGGCTCCCCTGGCGAGTTCTCTTGTACCCAAAGCCTTCCTTTGGGGGCACTTTTGGATGGGCGAAAAGGGCTCGCAACGCATTTCCTGGGGCCTGATTTTTCAGTCGTCTTCGATGCCGGCTAGGGCTATGTTTAGGGATGCTCAGAAACATCGAACCCGGAGGGTCCAGTTGCATGTGGGGCTGCGTAAAGGCTCCCCTGGGGAGTTCATTTGTACCCAAATTCTTCCTTTGGGGGCACATTTGGATGGGCGAAAAGGGCTCGCAACGCATTTCCTGGGACCTGATTTTTCAGTCGTCTTCGATGCCGGCTAGGGTTATGTTTAGGGATGCTCGGAAACAGCGAACCCGGAGGGTCCAGTTGCATGTGGGGCTGCGTAAAGGCTCCCCTGGGGAGTTCACTTGTACCCAAAGCCTTCCTTTGGGGGCGCTTTTCGATGGTCCAAAGGAGCTTGCAACGCGTTTTCTGGGGCCCGGGTTTTCAGTCTTCTCAGATGACGGCTAGGGCTATGTTTAGGGATGCTCATGAACAGCTAACCCGGAGGGTCCAGTTGCATGTGGGGCTGCGTAAAGACTCCCCTGGGGAGTTCACTTGTACCCAAAGCCTTCCTTTGGTGACATTTTTTGATGGTCCAATGGGGCTTGCAACGCATTTCCTGGGGCCTGATTTTTCAGTCGTTTTCGATGCCGGCGAGGGGTATGTTTAGGGATGCTCAGGAACAGCGAACCCGGAGGGTCCAGTTGCATGTGGGGCTGCGTAAAGACTCCCCTGGGGAGTTCACTTGTACACAAAGCCTTCCTTTGGTGACATTTTTTGATGGTCCAATGGGGCTTGCAACGCATTTCCTGGGGCCTGATTTTTCAGTCGTTTTCGATGCCGGCGAGGGGTATGTTTAGGGATGCTCAGGAACAGCGAACCCGGAGGGTCCAGTTGCATGTGGAGCTGCGTAAAGACTCCCCTGGGGAGTTCACTTGTACCCAAAGCCTTCCTTTAGGGACACTTTTGGATGGCGAAAAGGGCTCGCAACGCATTTCCTGGGGCCTGATTTTTCAGTCGTCATCGCTGCCGGTTAGGGCTATGTTTACGGATGCTCGGAAACAGCGAACGCGGAGGGTCCAGTGGCATGTGGGGCTGCGTAAAGGCTCCCCTGGGGAGTTCTCTTGTACCCAAAGCCTTCCTTTGGGGGCACTTTTGGATGGGCGAAAAGGGCTCGCAACGCATTTCCTGGGGCCTGATTTTTCAGTCTTCATCGCTGCCGGCTAGGGCTATGTTTAGGGATGCTCGGAAACAGCGAACGCGGAGGGTCCAGTTGCATGTGGGGCTGCGTAAATGTTCCCCTGCGGAGTTCACTTGTACACAAAGCCTTCCTTTGGTGACACTTTTGGATGGTCCAAAGGGGCTTGCAACGCGTTTTCTGGGGCCCGGGATTTCAGTCGTCTCCCATGCCGGCTAGTGATATATTTAGGGTTGCTCGGAAAAATTGAACCCTCAGAGTCCAGTGGCATGTGGGGCTGCGTAAAGGCTCCCCTGGGGAGTTCACTTGTACCCAAAGCCTTCCTTTGGGGGCACTTTTGGATGGGCGAAAATGGCTCGGAACTCATTTCCTGGGGCCTGATTTTTCAGTCGTCATCGCTGCCGGCTAGGGCTATGTTTAGGGATGCTCGGAAACAGCGAACCCGGAGGGTCCAGTTGCATGTGGGGCTGCGTAAAGCCTCCCCTGGGGAGTTCATTTGTACCCAAAGTCTTCCTTTGGGGGCACTTTTGGATGGGCGAAAAGGGCTCGCAATGCATTTCCTGGGGCCTGATTTTTCAGTCGTCTTCGATGCCGGCTAGGGCTATGTTTAGGGATGCTCGGAAACAGCGAACCCAGAGGGTCCAGTGGCATGTGGGGCTGCGTAAAGGCTCCCCTGGGGAGTTCACTTGTACCCAAAGCCTTCCTTTGGGGGCACTTTTGGATGGGCGAAAAGGGCTCGCAACGCATTTCCTGGGGCCTGATTTTTCAGTCGTCTTCGATGCCGGCTAGGGCTATGTTTAGGGATGCTCGGAAACAGCGAACCCGGAGGGTCCAGTTGCATGTGGGGCTGCGTAAAGGCTCCCCTGGGGAGATCACTTGTACCTAAAGTCTTCCTTTGGGGGCACTTTTGGATAGGGGAAAAGGGCTCGCAACGCATTTCCTGGGGCCTGATTTTTCACTCGTCTCCGATGACGGCTAGGGCTACGTTAATGTTTGCTCAGGAACAGCGAACCCGGAGGGTCCAGTTGCTTGTGGGGCTGCGTAAAGGCTCCCCTGGGGAGATCACTTGTACACAAAGCCTTCCTTTGGGGGCACTTTTGGATGGGCGAAAAGGGCTCGGAACGCATTTCCTGGGGCCTGATTTTTCAGTCGTCTTCGACCGGCTAAGGCTATGTTTAGGGATGCTCGGAAACAGCGAAGGCCGAGGGTCCAGTTGCATGTGGGGCTGCGTAAAGGCTCCCTTGGGGAGTTCACTTGTACCCAAAGCCTTCCTTTGGGGGCACTTTTGGATGGTCCAAAGAGGCTTGCAACGCGTTTTCTGTGGCCCGGGTTTTCAGAATTCTCCCATGCCGGCTAGTGATATATTTAGGTTTGCTCGGAAAAATCGAACCCGGAGGGTCCAGTTGCATGTGGGGCTGCGTAAAGGCTCCCCTGGGGAGTTCACTTGTACCCAAAGCCTTCCTTTAGGGGCACTTTTGGATGGGCGAAAAGGGCTCGCAACGCATTTCCTGGGGCCTGATTTTTCAGTCTTCATCGCTGCCGGCTAGGGCTATGTTTAGGGATGCTCGGAAACAGTGAACGCGGAGGGTCCAGTGGCATGTGGGGCTGCGTAAAGGCTCCCCTGGGGAGTTCACTTGTACCCAAAGCCTTCCTTTGGGGGCACTTTTGGATGGTCCAAAGGGGCTTGCAACGCGTTTTCTGGGGCCCGGGATTTCAGTCTTCTCCCATGCCGGCTAGTGATATATTTAGGGTTGCTCGGAAAAATTGAACCCTCAGAGTCCAGTTGCATGTGGGGCTGCGTAAAGGCTCCCCTGGGGAGTTCACTTGTACCCAAAGCCTTCCTTTGGGGGCACTTTTGGATGGGCGAAAAGGGCTTGCAACGCATTTCCTGGGGCCTGATTTTTCAGTCGTCTTCGATGCCGGCTAGGGCTATGTTTAGGGATGCTCGGAAACAGCGAACCCGGAGGGTCCAGTGGCATGTGGGGCTGCGTAAAGGCTCCCCTGGGGAGATCACTTGTACACAAAGCCTTCCTTTGGGGGCACTTTTGGATGGGCGAAAAGGGCTCGGAACGCATTTCCTGGGGCCTGATTTTTCAGTCGTCTTCGACCGGCTAAGGCTATGTTTAGGGATGCTCGGAAACAGCGAAGGCCGAGGGTCCAGTTGCATGTGGGGCTGCGTAAAGGCTCCCCTGGGGAGTTCACTTGTACCCAAAGCCTTCCTTTGGGGGCACTTTTGGATGGGCGAAAAGGGCTTGCAACGCATTTCCTGGGGCCTGATTTTTCAGTCGTCTTCGATGCCAGCTAGGGCTATGTTTAGGGATGCTCGGAAACAGCGAACCCGGAGGGTCCAGTGGCATGTGGGGCTGCGTAAAGGCTCCCCTGGGGAGATTACTTGTACACAAAGCCTTCCTTTGGGGGCACTTTTGGATGGGCGAAAAGGGCTCGCAATGCATTTCCTGGGGCCTGATTTTTCAGTCGTCATCGCTGCTGGCTAGGGCTATGTTTAGGGATGCTCGGAAACAGCGAACCCGGAGGGTCCAGTTGCATGTGGGGCTGCGTAAAGGCTCCCCTGGGGAGTTCACTTGTACCCAAAGCCTTCCTTTGGGGGCACTTTTGGATGGTCCAAAGAGGCTTGCAACGCGTTTTCTGTGGCCCGGGTTTTCAGACTTCTCCCATGCCGGCTAGTGATATATTTAGGTTTGCTCGGAAAAATCGAACCCGGAGGGTCCAGTTGCATGTGGGGCTGCGTAAAGGCTCCCCTGGGGAGATCACTTGTACACAAAGCCTTCCTTTGGGGGCACTTTTGGATGGGCGAAAAGGGCTCGGAACGCATTTCCTGGGGCCTGATTTTTCAGTCGTCTTCGACCGGCTAAGGCTATGTTTAGGGATGCTCGGAAACAGCGAAGGCCCAGGGTCCAGTTGCATGTGGGGCTGCGTAAAGGCTCCCCTGGGGAGTTCACTTGTACCCAAAGCCTTCCTTTGGGGGCGCTTTTGGATGGTCCAAAGGAGCTTGCAACGCGTTTTCTGGGGCCCGGGTTTTCAGTATTCTCCGATGACGGCTAGGGCTATGTTTAGGGATGCTCATGAACAGTGAACCCGGAGGGTCCAGTTGCATGTGGGGCTGCGTAAAGACTCCCCTGGGGAGTTCTCTTGTACACAAAGCCTTCCTTTGGTGACACTTTTGGATGGTCCAATGGGGCTTGCAACGCATTTCCTGGGGCCTGATTTTTCAGTCGTCTTCGATGCCGGCTAGGGCTATGTTTAGGGATGCTCAGAAACAGCGAACCCGGAGGGTCCAGTTGCATGTGGGGCTGCATAAAGGCTCCCCTGGGGAGTTCACTTGTACCCAAAGCCTTCCTTTAGGGGCACTTTTGGATGGGCGAAAAGGGCTCGCAACGCATTTCCTGGGGCCTGATTTTTCAGTCTTATCGCTGCCGGCTAGGGCTATGTTTAGGGATGCTCGGAAACAGTGAACGCGGAGGGTCCAGTGGCATGTGGGGCTGCGTAAAGGCTCCCCTGGGGAGTTCACTTGTACCCAAAGCCTTCCTTTGGGGGCACTTTTGGATGGTCCAAAGGGGCTTGCAACGCGTTTTCTGGGGCCCGGGATTTCAGTCTTCTCCCATGCCGGCTAGTGATATATTTAGGGTTGCTCGGAAATATTGAACCCTCAGAGTCCAGTTGCATGTGGGGCTGCGTAAAGGCTCCCCTGGGGAGTTCACTTGTACCCAAAGTCTTCCTTTGGGGGCACTTTTGGATGGGCGAAAAGGGCTCGGAACGCATTTCCTGGGGCCTGATTTTTCAGTCGTCATCGCTGCCGGCTAGGGCTATGTTTAGGGATGCTCGGAAACAGCGAACCCGGAGGGTCCAGTTGCATGTGGGGCTGCGTAAAGGCTCCCCTGGGGAGTTCACTTGTACCCAAAGCCTTCCTTTGGGGGCACTTTTGGATGGGCGAAAAGGGCTCGCAATGCATTTCCTGGGGCCTGATTTTTCAGTCGTCTTCGATGCCGGCTAGGGCTATGTTTAGGGATGCTCGGAAACAGCGAACCCGGAGGGTCCAGTGGCATGTGGGGCTGCGTAAAGGCTCCCCTGGGGAGATCACTTGTACCTAAAGTCTTCCTTTGGGGGCACTTTTGGATAGGGGAAAAGGGCTCGCAACGCGTTTCCAGGAGTCTGATTTTTCAGTCGTCTCCGATGACGGCTAGGGCTACGTTAATGTTTGCTCAGGAACAGCGAACCCGGAGGGTCCAGTTGCATGTGGGGCTGCGTAAAGGCTCCCCTGGGGAGATCACTTGTACACAAAGCCTTCCTTTGGGGGCACTTTTGGATGGGCGAAAAGGGCTCGGAACGCATTTCCTGGGGACTGATTTTTCAGTCGTCTTCGACCGGCTAAGGCTATGTTTAGGGATGCTCGGAAACAGCGAACGCCGAGGGTCCAGTTGCATGTGGGGCTGCGTAAAGGCTCCCCTGGGGAGTTCACTTGTACCCAAAGCCTTCCTTTGGGGGCACTTTTGGATGGTCCAAAGAGGCTTGCAACGCGTTTTCTGTGGCCCGGGTTTTCAGACTTCTCCCATGCCGGCTAGTGATATATTTAGGTTTGCTCGGAAAAATCGAACCCGGAGGGTCCAGTTGCATGTGGGGCTGCGTAAAGGCTCCCCTGGGGAGTTCACTTGTACCCAAAGCCTTCCTTTGGGAGCGATTTTGGTTGGTCCAAAGGAGCTTGCAACGCGTTTTCTGGGGCCCGGGTTTTCAGTATTCTCCGATGACGGCTAGGGCTATGTTTAGGGATGCTCATGAACAGTGAACCCGGAGGGTCCAGTTGCATGTGGGGCTGCGTAAAGGCTCCCCTGGGGAGTTCACTTGTACCCAAAGCCTTCCTTTAGGGGCACTTTTGGATGGCGAAAGGGCTCGCAACGCATTTCCTGGGGCCTGATTTTTCAGTCTTCATCGCTGCCGGCTAGGGCTATGTTTAGGGATGCTCGGAAACAGCGAACGCGGAGGGTCCAGTGGCATGTGGGGCTGCGTAAAGGCTCCCCTGGGGAGTTCACTTGTACCCAAAGCCTTCCTTTGGTGACACTTTTGGATGGTCCAAAGGGGCTTGAATCGCGTTTTCTGGGGCCCGGGATTTCAGTCTTCTCCCATGCCGGCTAGTGATATATTTAGGGTTCCTCGGAAAAATTGAACCCTCAGAGTCCAGTTGCATGTGGGGCTGCGTAAAGGCTCCCCTGGGGAGTTCACTTGTACCCAAAGTCTTCCTTTGGGGGCACTTTTGGATGGTCCAAAGGGGCTTGCAACGCATTTCCTGAGGCCTGATTTTTCAGTCGTCTTCGATGCCGGCTAAGGCTATGTTTAGGGATGCTCGGAAACAGCGAACGCCGAGGGTCCAGTTGCATGTGGGGCTGCGTAAAGGCTCCCCTGGGGAGTTCACTTGTACCCAAAGCCTTCCTTTGGGGGCGCTTTTGGATTGTCCAAAGGGGCTTGCAACGCGTTTTCTGGGGCCCGGGTTTTCAGTCTTCTCCGATGACGGCTAGGGCTATGTTTAGGGATGCTCGGAAACAGCGAACTCCGAGAGTCCAGTTGCATGTGGGGCTGCGTAAAGGCTCCCCTGGGGAGTTCTCTTGTACCCAAAGCCTTCTTTTGGTGACACTTTTGGATGGTCCAAAGGGGCTTGCAACGCGTTTTCTGGGGCCCGGGTTTTCAGTCTTCTCCGATGACGGCTAGGGCTATGTTTAGGGATGCTCGGAAACAGCGAACCCGGAGGGTCCAGTTGCATGTGGGGCTGCGTAAAGGCTCCCCTGGGGAGTTCACTTGTACCCAAAGCCTTCCTTTGGGGGCACTTTTGGATGGTCCTAAGGTGCTCGCAACGCATTTCCTGGGGCCTGATTTTTCAGTCGTCTCCGATGATGGCTAGGTCTAGGTTTAGGTTTGCACAGGAACAGCGAACCCGGAGGGTCCAGTTGCATGTGGGGCTGCGTAAAGTCTCCCCTGGGGAGTTCACTTGTACCCAAAGCCTTCCTTTAGGGGCACTTTTGGATGGCGAAAAGGGCTCGCAACGCATTTCCTGGGGCCTGATTTTTCAGTCGTCTTCGATGCCGGCTAGGGCTATGTTTAGGGATGCTCGGAAACAGCGAACCCGGAGGGTCCAGTGGCATGTGGGGCTGCGTAAAGGCTCCCCTGGGGAGTTCACTTGTACACAAAGCCTTCCTTTGGTGACACTTTTGGATGGTCCAAAGGGGCTTGAATCGCGTTTTCTGGGGCCCGGGATTTCAGTCTTCTCCCATGCCGGCTAGTGATATATTTAGGGTTCCTCGGAAAAATTGAACCCTCAGAGTCCAGTTGCATGTGGGGCTGCGTAAAGGCTCCCCTGGGGAGTTCATTTGTACCCAAAGCCTTCCTTTGGGGGCACTTTTGGATGGGCGAAAAGGGCTCGCAACGCATTTCCTGGGGCCTGATTTTTCAGTCGTCTTCGATGACGGCTAGGGCTATGTTTAGGGATGCTCAGAAACAGCGAACGCCGAGGGTCCAGTTGCATGTGGGGCTGCGTAAAGGCTCCCCTGGGGAGTTCACTTGTACCCAAAGCCTTCCTTTGGTGACACTTTTGGATGGGCGAAAAGGGCTCGTAACGCATTTCCTGGGGCCTGATTTTTCAGTCGTCTTCGATGACGGCTAGGGCTATGTTTAGGGATGCTCAGAAACAGCGAACGCCGAGGGTCCAGTTGCATGTGGGGCTGCGTAAAGGCTCCCCTGGGGAGTTCACTTGTACCCAAAGCCTTCCTTTGGGGGCACTTTTGGATGGGCGAAAAGGGCTTGCAACTCATTTCCTGGGGCCTGATTTTTCAGTCGTCTTCGATGCCGGCTAGGGCTATGTTTAGGGATGCTCGGAAACAGCGAACCCGGAGGGTCCAGTTGCATGTGGGGCTGCGTAAAGGCTCCCCTGGGGAGATCATTTGTACCTAAAGTCTTCCTTTGGGGGCACTTTTGGATAGGGGAAAAGGGCTCGCAACGCATTTCCTGGGGCCTGATTTTTCACTCGTCTCCGATGACGGCTAGGGCTACGTTAATGTTTGCTCAGGAACAGCGAACCCGGAGAGTCCAGTTGCATGTGGGGCTGCGTAAAGGCTCCCCTGGGGAGATCACTTGTACCCAAAGCCTTCCTTTGGGGGCACTTTTGGATGGTCCAAAGGGGCTTGCAACGCATTTTCTGGGGCCCGGGTTTTCAGTCTTCTCCCATGCCGGCTAGGGATATATTTAGGGTTGCTCGGAAAAATCGAACCCGAAGGGTCCAGTTGCATGTGGGGCTGCGTAAAGGCTCCCATGGGGAGTTCACTTGTATCCAAAGCCTTCCTTTGGGGGCACTTTTGGATGCTCCAAAGGGGCTCGCAACGCATTTCCTGGGCCTGATTTTTCAGTCGTCTTCGATGCCGGCTAGGGCTATGTTTAGGGATGCTCGGAAACAGCGAACCCGGAGGGTCCAGTTGCATGTGGGGCTGCGTAAAGGCTCCCCTGGGGAGTTCACTTGTACCCAAAGCCTTCCTTTGGGGGCGCTTTTGGATGGTCCAAAGGGGCTTGCAACGCGTTTTCTGGGGCCCGGGTTTTCAGTCTTCTCCGATGACGGCTAGGGCTATGTTTAGGGATGCTCGGAAACAGCGAACGCCGAGAGTCCAGTTGCATGTGGGGCTGCGTAAAGGCTCCCCTGGGGAGTTCTCTTGTACCCAAAGCCTTCTTTTGGTGACACTTTTGGATGGTCCAAAGGGGCTTGCAACGCGTTTTCTGGGGCCCGGGTTTTCAGTCTTCTCCGATGACGGCTAGGGCTATGTTTATGGATGCTCGGAAACAGCGAACCCGGAGGGTCCAGTTGCATGTGGGGCTGCGTAAAGGCTCCCCTGGGGAGTTCACTTGTACCCAAAGCCTTCCTTTGGGGGCACTTTTGGATGGTCCTAAGGTGCTCGCAACGCATTTCCTGGGGCCTGATTTTTCAGTCGTCTCCGATGATGGCTAGGGCTACGTTTAGGTTTGCACAGGAACAGCGAACGCGGAGGGTCCAGTGGCATGTGGGGCTGCGTAAAGGCTCCCCTGGGGAGTTCTCTTGTACCCAAAGCCTTCCTTTGGGGGGAATTTTGGATGGGCGAAAAGGGCTCGCAACGCATTTCTTGGGGCCTTATTTTTCAGTCGTCTTCGATGCTGGCTAGGGCTATGTTTAGGGATGCTCGGAAACAGCGAACCCGGAGGGTCCAGTTGCATGTGGGGCTGCATAAATGCTCCCCTGCGGAGTTCACTTGTACCCAAAGCCTTCCTTTGGTGACACTTTTGGATGGTCCAAAGGGGCTTGCAACGCGTTTTCTGGGGCCCGGGATTTCAGTCTTCTCCCATGCCGGCTAGTGATATATTTAGGGTTGCTCGGAAAAATTGAACCCTCAGAGTCCAGTTGCATGTGGGGCTGCGTAAAGGCTCCCCTGGGGAATTCACTTGTACCCAAAGCCTTCCTTTGGGGGCACTTTTGGATGGGCGAAAAGGGCTCGGAACGCATTTCCTGGGGCCTGATTTTTCAGTCGTCATCGCAGCCGGCTAGGGCTATGTTTAGGGATGCTCGGAAACAGCGAACCCGGAGGGTCCAGTTGCATGTGGGGCTGCGTAAAGGCTCCCCTGGGGAGTTCATTTGTACCCAAATTCTTCCTTTGGGGGCACATTTGGATGGGCGAAAAGGGCTCGCAACGCATTTCCTGGGGCCTGATTTTTCAGTCGTCTTCGATGCCGGCTAGGGCTATGTTTAGGGATGCTCGGAAACAGCGAACCCGGAGGGTCCAGTTGCATGTGGGGCTGCGTAAAGGCTCCCCTGGGGAGTTCACTTGTACCCAAAGCCTTCCTTTGGGGGCACTTTTGGATGGGCGAAAAGGGCTTGCAACGCATTTCCTGGGGACTGATTTTTCAGTCGTCTTCGATGGTGGCTAGGGCTATGTTTAGGGATGCTCGGAAACAGCGAACACGGAGGGCCCAGTTGCATGTGGGGCTGCGTAAAGGCTCCCCTGGGGAGTTCACTTGTACCCAAAGCCTTCCTTTGGGGGCGCTTTTCGATGGTCCAAAGGAGCTTGCAACGCGTTTTCTGGGGCCCGGGTTTTCAGTATTCTCCGATGACGGCTAGGGCTATGTTTAGGGATGCTCATGAACAGCGAACCCGGAGGGTCCAGTTGCATGTGGGGCTGCGTAAAGACTCCCCTGGGGAGTTCACTTGTACCCAAAGCCTTCCTTTGGGGGCGCTTTTCGATGGTCCAAAGGAGCTTGCAACGCGTTTTCTGGGGCCCGGGTTTTCAGTCTTCTCCGATGACGGATAGGGCTATGTTTAGGGATGCTCATGAACAGCGAACCCGGAGGGTCCAGTTGCATGTGGGGCTGCGTAAAGACTCCCCTGGGGAGTTCACTTGTACCCAAAGCCTTCCTTTGGTGACACTTTTGGATGGTCCAATGAGGCTTGCAACGCATTTCCTGGGGCCTGATTTTTCACTCGTCTTCGATGCCGGCGAGGGCTATGTTTAGGGATGCTCAGAAACAGCGAACCCGGAGGGTCCAGTTGCATGTGGGGCTGCGTAAAGGCTCCCCTGGGGAGTTCACTTGTACCCAAAGCCTTCCTTTGGTGACACTTTTGGATGGTCCAAAGGGGCATGCAATGCGTTTTCTGAGGCCCGGGTTTTCAGTCTTCTCCCATGCCGGCTAGTGATATATTTAGGGATGCTCGGAAACAGCGAACCCGGAGGGTCCAGTTGCATGTGGGGCTGCGTAAAGGCTCCCCTGGGGAGTTCACTTGTACCCAAAGCCTTCCTTTGGGGGCACTTTTGGATGGTCCAAAGGGGCTTGCAACGCGTTTTCTGGGGCCCGGGATTTCAGTCGTCTCCCATGCCGGCTAGTGATATATTTAGGGTTGCTCGGAAAAATTGAACCCTCAGAGTCCAGTTGCATGTGGGGCTGCGTAAAGGCTCCCCTGGGTAGTTCACTTGTACCCAAAGCCTTCCTTTGGTGACACTTTTTGATGGTCCAAAGGGGCTTGCAATGCGTTTTCTGTGGCCCGGGTTTTCAGTCTTCTCCCATGCCGGCTAGTGATATATTTAGGGTTGCTCGGAAAAATTGAACCCTCAGAGTCCAGTTGCATGTGGGGCTGCGTAAAGGCTCCCCTGGGGAGTTCACTTGTACCCAAAGCCTTCCTTTGGGGGCACTTTTGGATGGGCGAAAAGGGCTCGGAACGCATTTCCTGGGGCCTGATTTTTCAGTCGTCATCGCTGCCGGCTAGGGCTATGTTTAGGGATGCTCGGAAACAGCGAACGCCGAGGGTCCAGTTGCATGTGGGGCTGCGTAAAGGCTCCCCTGGGGAGTTCACTTGTACCCAAAGCCTTCCTTTGGGGGCACTTTTGGATGGGTGAAAAGGGCTCGGAACGCATTTCCTGGGGCCTGATTTTTCAGTCGTCTTCGATGCCGGCTAGGGCTATGTTTAGGGATGCTCAGAAACAGCGAACCCGGAGTGTCCAGTTGCATGTGGGGCTGCATAAAGGCTCCCCTGGGGAGTTCACTTGTACCCAAAGCCTTCCTTTAGGGACACTTTTGGATGGCGAAAAGGGCTCGCAACGCATTTCCTGAGGCCTGATTTTTCAGTCTTCATCGCTGCCGGCTAGGGATATGTTTAGGGATGCTCGGAAACAGCGAATGCGGAGGGTCCAGTGGCATGTGGGGCTGCGTAAAGGCTCCCCTGGGGAGTTCACTTGTACCCAAAGCCTTCCTTTGGTGACACTTTTGGATGGTCCATAGGGGCTTGCAACGCGTTTTCTGGGGCCCGGTATTTCAGTCTTCTCCCATGCCGGCTAGTGATATATTTAGGGTTGCTCGGAAAAATTGAACCCTCAGAGTCCAGTTGCATGTGGGGCTGCGTAAAGGCTCCCCTGGGGAGTTCACTTGTACCCAAAGCCTTCCTTTGGGGGCACTTTTGGATGGGCGAAAAGGGCTCGGAACTCATTTCCTGGGGCCTGATTTTTCAGTCGTCTTCGATGCCGGCTAGGGCTATGTTTAGGGATGCTCAGAAACAGCGAACCCGGAGGGTCCAGTTGCATGTGGGGCTGCGTAAAGGCTCCCCTGGGGAGTTCACTTGTACCCAAAGTCTTCCTTTGGGAGCACTTTTGGATGCTCCAAAGGGGCTCACAACGCATTTCCTGGGGCCTGATTTTTCAGTCGTCTTCGATGCCGGGTCAGGCTATGTTTAGGGATGCTCGGAAACAGCGAACGCGGAGGGTCCAGTTGCATGTGGGGCTGCGTAAAGGCTCCCCTGGGGAGTTCACTTGTACCCAAAGCCTTCCTTTGGGGGCACTTTTGGATGGGCGAAAAGGGCTTGCAACGCATTTCCTGGGGCCTGATTTTTCAGTCGTCATCGCTGCCGGCTAGGGCTATGTTTAGGGATGCTCGGAAACAGCGAACCCGGAGGGTCCAGTTGCATGTGGGGCTGCGTAAAGGCTCCCCTGGGGAGATCACTTGTACCTAAAGTCTTCCTTTGGGGGCACTTTTGGATAGGGGAAAAGGGCTCGCAACGCATTTCCTGGGGCCTGATTTTTCACTCGTCTCCGATGACGGCTAGGGCTACGTTTAGGTTTGCTCAGGAACAGCGAACGCCGAGGGTCCAGTTGCTTGTGGGGCTGCGTAAAGGCTCCCCTGGGGAGATCACTTGTACACAAAGCCTTCCTTTGGGGGCACTTTTGGATGGGTGAAAAGGGCTCGGAACGCATTTCCTGGGGCCTGATTTTTCAGTCGTCTTCGATGCCGGCTAAGGCTATGTTTAGGGATGCTCGGAAACAGCGAACGCCGAGGGTCCAGTTGCATGTGGGGCTGCGTAAAGGCTCCCCTGGGGAGTTCATTGTATCCAAAGCCTTCCTTTGGGGGCACTTTTGGAGTCGCGAAAAAGGGCTCGGAACGCATTTCCTGGGGCCTGATTTTTCAGTCGTATTCGATCCTGGCTAGGGCTATGTTTAGGGATGCTCGGAAACAGCGAACGCCGAGGGTCCAGTTGCATGTGGGGCTGCGTAAAGGCTCCCCTGGGGAGTTCACTTGTACCCAAAGCCTTCCTTTGGGGGCGCTTTTGGATGGTCCAAAGGAGCTTGCAACGCGTTTTCTGGGGCCCGGGTTTTCAGTATTCTCCGATGACGGCTAGGGCTATGTTTAGGGATGCTCATGAACAGTGAACCCGGAGGGTCCACTTGCATGTGGGGCTGCGTAAAGACTCCCCTGGGGAGTTCACTTGTACACAAAGCCTTCCTTTGGTGACACTTTTGGATGGGCGAAAAGGGGCTTGCAACGCATTTCCTGGGGCCTGATTTTTCAGTCGTCTTCGATGCCGGCTAGGGCTATGTTTAGGGATGCTCGGAAACAGCGAACGCCGAGGGTCCAGTTGCATGTGGGGCTGCGTAAAGGCTCCCCTGGGGAGTTCACTTGTACCCAAAGCCTTCCTTTGGGAGCACTTTTGGATGGGCGAAAAGGGCTTGCAACGCATTTCCTGGGGACTGATTTTTCAGTCGTCTTCGATGCCGGCTAGGGCTATGTTTAGGGATGCTCGCAAACAGCGAACCCGGAGGGTCCAGTTGCATGTGGGGCTGCGTAAAGGCTCCCCTGGGGAGTTCACTTGTACCCAAAGCCTTCCTTTGGTGACACTTTTGGATGGTCCAAAGGGGCTTGCAACGCGTTTTCTGGGGCCCGGGATTTCAGTCTTCTCCCATGCCGGCTAGTGATATATTTAGGGTTGCTCGGAAAAATTGAACCCTCAGAGTCCAGTTGCATGTGGGGCTGCGTAAAGGCTCCCCTGGGGAGTTCACTTGTACCCAAAGCCTTCCTTTGGGGGCACTTTTGGATGGGCGAAAAGGGCTCGGAACGCATTTCCTGGGGCCTGATTTTTCAGTCGTCTTCGATGCCGGCTAGGGCTATGTTTAGGGATGCTCGGAAACAGCGAACCCGGAGGGTCCAGTTGCATGTGGGGCTGCGTAAAGGCTCCCCTGGGGAGATCACTTGTACCTAAAGTCTTCCTTTGGGGGCACTTTTGGATAGGGGAAAAGGGCTCGTAACGCATTTCCTGGGGCCTGATTTTTCACTCGTCTCCGATGACGGCTAGGGCTACGTTAATATTTCCTCAGGAACAGCGAACCCGGAGGGTCCAGTTGCTTGTGGGGCTGCGTAAAGGCTCCCCTGGGGAGATCACTTGTACACAAAGCCTTCCTTTGGGGGCACTTTTGGATGGGCGAAAAGGGCTCGGAACGCATTTCCTGTGGCCTGATTTTTCAGTCGTCTTCGATGCCGGCTAAGGCTATGTTTAGGGATGCTCGGAAACAGCGAACGCCGAGGGTCCAGTTGCATGTGGGGCTGCGTAAAGGCTCCCCTGGGGAGTTCACTTGTACCCAAAGTCTTCCTTTGGGGGCGCTTTTGGATGGTCCAAAGGAGCTTGCAACGCGTTTTCTGGGGCCCGGGTTTTCAGTATTCTCCGATGACGGCTAGGGCTATGTTTAGGGATGCTCGGAAACAGCGAACCCGGAGGGTCCAGTTGCATGTGGGGCTGCGTAAAGGCTCCCCTGGGGAGATCACTTGTACCCAAAGCCTTCCTTTGGGGGCACTTTTGGATGGGCGAAAAGGGCTCGTAACGCATTTCCTGGGGCCTGATTTTTCAGTCGTCTTTGATGACGGCTAGGGCTATGTTTAGGGATGCTCGGAAACAGCGAACCCGGAGGGTCCAGTTGCATGTGGGGCTGCGTAAAGGCTCCCCTGGGGAGTTCACTTGTACCCAAAGCCTTCCTTTAGGGGCACTTTTGGATGGGCGAAAAGGGCTCGCAACGCATTTCCTGGGGCCTGATTTTTCAGTCTTCATCGCTGCCGGCTAGGGCTATGTTTAGGGATGCTCGGAAACAGCGAACGCGGAGGGTCCAGTGGCATGTGGGGCTGCGTAAAGGCTCCCCTGGGGAGTTCACTTGTACACAAAGTCTTCCTTTGGTGATACTTTTGGATGCTCCAAAGGGGCTCGCAACACATTTCCTGGGGCCTGATTTTTCACTCGTCTCCGATGACGGCTAGGGCTACGTTTAGGTTTGCTCAGGAACAGCGAACCCGGAGGGTCCAGTTGCTTGTGTGGCTGCGTAAAGGCTCCCCTGGGGAGATCACTTGTACACAAAGCCTTCCTTTGGTGACACTTTTGGATGGTCCAAAGGGGCTTGCAATGCGTTTTCTGTGGCCCGGGTTTTCAGTCTTCTCCCATGCCGGCTAGTGATATATTTAGGGTTGCTCGGAAAAATTGAACCCTCAGAGTCCAGTTGCATGTGGGGCTGCGTAAAGGCTCCCCTGGGGAGTTCACTTGTACCCAAATTCTTCCTTTGGGGGCACTTTTGGATGGGCGAAAAGGGCTCGGAACGCATTTCCTGGGGCCTGATTTTTCAGTCGTCTTCGATGCCGGCTAGGGCTATGTTTAGGGATGCTCGGAAACAGCGAACCCGGAGGGTCCAGTTGCATGTGGGGCTGCGTAAAGGCTCCCCTGGGGAGTTCACTTGTACCCAAAGTCTTCCTTTGGGGGCACTTTTGGATGCTCCAAAGGGGCTCGCAACGCATTTCCTGGGGCCTGATTTTTCAGTCGTCTTCGATGCCTGCTAAGGCTATGTTTAGGGATGCTCGGAAATAGCGAACGCGGAGGGTCCAGTTGCATGTGGGGCTGCGTAAAGGCTCCCCTGGGGAGTTCACTTGTACCCAAAGCCTTCCTTTGGGGGCACTTTTGGATGGGCGAAAAGGGCTCGTAACGCATTTCCTGGGGCCTGATTTTTCAGTCGTCTTCGATGCCGGCTAGGGCTATGTTTATGGATGCTCAGAAACAGCAAACCCGGAGGGTCCAGTTGCATGTGGGGCTGCGTAAAGGCTCCCCTGGGGAGTTCACTTGTACCCAAAGCCTTCCTTTGGGGGCACTTTTGGATGGGCGAAAAGGGCTCGCAACGCATTTCCTGGGGCCTGATTTTTCAGTCGTCTTCGATGCCGGGTAAGGCTATGTTTAGGGATGCTCGGAAACAGCGAACGCCGAGGGTCCAGTTGCATGTGGGGCTGCGTAAAGGCTCCCCTGGGGAGTTCACTTGTACCCAAAGCCTTCCTTTGGGGGCACTTTTGGATGGGCGAAAAGGGCTCGGAACGCATTTCCTGGGGCCTGATTTTTCACTCGTCTCCGATGACGGCTAGGGCTACGTTAATGTTTGCTCAGGAACAGCGAACCCGGAGGGTCCAGTTGCTTGTGGGGCTGCGTAAAGGCTCCCCTGGGGAGATCACTTGTACACAAAGCCTTCCTTTGGGGGCACTTTTGGATGGGCGAAAAGGGCTCGGAACGCATTTCCTGGGGCCTGATTTTTCAGTCGTCTTCGATGCCGGCTAAGGCTATGTTTAGGGATGCTCGGAAACAGCGAACGCCGAGGGTCCAGTTGCATGTGGGGCTGCGTAAAGGCTCCCCTGGGGAGTTCATTGTATCCAAAGCCTTCCTTTGGTGACACTTTTGGAGTCGCGAAAAAGGGCTCGGAACGCATTTCCTGGGGCCTGATTTTTCAGTCGTCTTCGATGCTGGCTAGGGCTATGTTTAGGGATGCTCGGAAACAGCGAACGCCGAGGGTCCAGTTGCATGTGGGGCTGCGTAAAGGCTCCCCTGGGGAGTTCACTTGTACCCAAAGCCTTCCTTTAGGGGCACTATTGGATGGGCGAAAAGGGCTCGCAACGCATTTCCTGGGGCCTGATTTTTCAGTCGTCTTCGATGCCGGCTAGGGCTATGTTTAGGGATGCTCGGAAACTGCGAACGCGGAGGGTCCAGTGGCATGTGGGGCTGCGTAAAGGCTCCCCTGGGGAGTTCACTTGTACCCAAAGCCTTCCTTTGGGGGCACTTTTGGATGGGCGAAAAGGGCTCGCAACGCATTTCCTGGGGCCTGATTTTTCAGTCGTCTTCGATGCCGGCTAGGGATATGTTTAGGGATGCTCGGAAACAGCGAACCCGGAGGGTCCA